>NC_049994.1:12078235-12193185 GCF_000003815.2 Branchiostoma floridae | reverse complement strand
AGTCATGTCTATATGGAAATTTTGGGTTTTTGATGCTTCCAAACAGGGCTCTAGCCAGTGAATTCGTCAGCCCATGGAAAAATCCTGCCAATTTTTTTCCGATATTGAATAAAGAATGCCTACCTCGTGCGATCGATGTTGCGCCCTCCCGCATCAAATGCTAGTAGTTTTTCCAGATGATAAAATAACGGCGCCATCACACCTTGTGTTTTTTTCTATTTTGCCCGATGATTTTACTAAAATTTATCGAATCGGTCGGGTTTTACAAGGCCGCGCCGTCATTTTCCACGAGCGTGCGTTTGTTTCGTGCGACCTCAGGTAACCCCGTTTCGGCGTGAAATCTTTGGCTCACCGCTGGATTTCTTTTTACATAGAGACCAAGAACGTTATACATTATACGAAGGAGGGCGATCTGCTGCGTCTTTGGCAGTGATCAGTGCCGGTGTAGCCTTGAAGGAGTAGCCAGAAAAGACGTCCCAACGTGCTGGGCGCTGCGATCGACAGTCCGTCTGGGGAGGGGGGCGTGCCGCGCCATGTGCCACAGACAACAATGCCAGTGCACAGCCGACTCGATCGACGCTTGACAACAATATTGCGGCCCCTTTTCTGCCGCAAATTTTGTCCTTTTGAAACAAAAGAAATGTTGTAAATAAAAAATAAAGTGTATAGATTTGGATTCTTCACATATTTACCGCGCACCGCTTTTGTAACTTAAATATTTTGGGGAAACTCAGCCGAGCCGAGTGCGTCTTTCCAGAAAAAATAAGTCCGGAGACGGAATGACGTATGCCTGGCGGGAACGCTGGCACTCCAGGGCAGCGCCACTTTGGGGGACCTAGGGGGGCGAAGCCCCCCGGAAGCTCTTGCATTTAGGCTATTCAGAAGGCTTATTTTATCAGTTTTAGGGCCATGTCAAGATATCAAAACAAAAAATAGTATAAACAATTCTTTCAAAAAAATTAACATGGCCCTCCCCCCTATCTCAAAAAAAATTAACATGGCCCTCCCCCCACCTCAAAAAAAATTAACATGGCCCTCCCCCCCTAACGCACCAGCCCTCCCCCCCTGATAAATATCGTACAGTCCCTTAGTTGTAATATTTGCACACATGTAAGTAATGCTGCATTGAATACATCAATCATTATGTAAATATATGCTATGGTGCTAGAGATTCTTTTTAATTCTTGATGAATACATCTTTCCTGTGCATTGATATTAAGCATAAACATCAAATTAAACGTGGATAAGGTAGAGAAAAGGTTTGCAAAGTACTGATTGATTATGTTGTCTGTATATTCCAGTGACGTGCTGTGGTGATCCGGGCGCACCTGAGAACGGTTTCCGTCGTGGCAGCTTCTGTCTGGGAGACACTGTGGAGTTTGGCTGCAATGATGGTTACATCCTCCAGGGGGCAACATCTGCCAGCTGTCAGGGTGACGGCCAATGGGACGATGTCCTTCCCATCTGCGTTGGTAAGTGTTGGAAAGCATTTGGCTTTTCCTGCATCTGTACACATATCTATGAGATCTATGAAAGGAGCATTAGGGAAATAAGGTATGATGACATTTACTTAAAAGCTACAGTACCATTTTTTGTATCAAAGATATTGTTGACTGAAAGAGTACAAATTGGATGTATTTTATGGAGTCGTATAAGATTTATGCTTGAACTTGATCAATAGCTCAATTAGTTAAAAAATGGGAATGTCAACATTATGTTAACATATTTTGGGAAGAGCTAATGTTTTTTACTCTATGTTTTACAGCCGTGACCACCCCAGAGCCGATCACCCCCACCCCCGCCCCCTCATGCAGCAGCATCACCCCTGTTGACCTGGTCTTCCTGCTGGACGGCTCCAGCAGCATCACATCACCCAACTTCCAGATTGTCAAGGACTTCACTGCTGACGTGGTGAGAACCTTCAACGTGTCGTCTGCTGCCACCAACGTTGGGCTGGTCCAGTACAGCGACACCATCCGTACAGAGTTCTTCTTGAACAGCTTCGACACCAAGTCTGAAGTCCTGAACGCGATCGGAAACATCGGGTACCTCCAGGGCAACACTCGCACGGGCGCCGCCATTGACTTTGTCCGTATCAGCTCGTTCTCAGTGCCAGCTGGAAATCGCGGCAATCAGCCGGATTACCTGATTGTCGTAACGGACGGTTTGTCTCAGGACGAGGTTCTTGGCCCTGCGCAGACTGCACGGTTTGAAGGAATCAATATTTTCGCAGTGGGCATTGGGAACGAAGTCGACTTTACCACACTCCTGCACATTGCTGGGTCTCCCAACAGAGTTCTGCAGATCAATGACTTTGCTGGGCTGGCTAGTGCAACAGGGCAACTGACCGACATTGTTTGCAACTGTAAGTTAAACACTGGTTAAATTCAGCAATCTTCTCTGCAGCAATCTTTCTGTGCTTACAAGTGATGCTTCCAAATGCCAGGAAATGCAGCATAGTAAATTGTTGACTAGTGTACACAATACTTTTACAGGGGTGCCTAAGCATTTTTACAGTTTTATGAAATTCGTACGAAAACGCACAAAGCAGTCATGCAAAAATGCACCTAACACAGTCCATGCTAAACATGGAAATCTTATTAAAAACACACAAAGCACTAAGTATAATGTGAAAACAGGAATCGTAAAGTAGATAATTTCTTTTACAAATTGCTAAACCGCTGCAGATAGAAATGTATAGTTTCAAATCTACTGATGATAAACACTGTATTTAAAGCAGTGTATTGTCTCATACTGTCATGAAGACATATCTGATGGCCTGTGAGCTACTCTCCTTGCTTCATCACTGCAGGTCAATAATATGCTTTGATCCAGTTTAAAGAAAAGTACAGGTTCTGTTTATCTGTAAGATTTGTACATTTTACATAGTGCTTCATGCTTTTTTCCAAAAAATTCCTACGTATTTGCATAATGCAAAATTGTGCATTTTTCGTAAAAGGAATTTTATGAAATTTGTGCAGATGCTTGGGCACCTCTGTTATAAGGGTACAGGGTAAAGGTTTACAGTTACTGTACTATTTGCAGTCATGGGTTTGGAAGCATCACTTTTTCTTACAGTTTGGGCATTCTTTATCTTCAAAGCACTGACACTTTTTCCAATGCTGTAGAAGCCTTAGAGCACAAGGCACAGCTGACAAATGCACCTGTTTTAGAGCTACATTTATTTCTGCAAAGTCCTAACATTATCTAAACTCTAAGAAGCACTGACGTATGCAGTAAGCTTGTTTTCACCACTTAGTGATATTTAGTAGTATACATAGTATAAGTACATTTAATTTTGTATGCATATCTTTATATGTTTTATAAAAGACTTCCTTCCTTCCCGACACAATCTAACCCAAACCCAAACGCTAACCCAAACTATTTTTTCTACAACTGTTACAGTAATTACTAGAAAAATATTTTAGGCAGGATTCAGCCTTAATATACTTTAGGAATGATTTCAGGTAACCATGCCAAATCTCATTTTATTGTAGTCAAAACATTGATGCACATCAGGAATAATTTACTATTAAAAGGGTCATAGAGTGATTTGTAAAATGATCTTTATTTCAGTATTTCAGCTCTATTTGATAATCAGACATATTTGTTGAAATGCTAAGCATCCACAATGTATATCAACGATATTCTTTTTAAATCTTTAATATTGATGAGTTTCAAAATATTGCCCATCAAAAAATTAATATACATGTAATCAAGCATAATAATATATTAATATTTATATCATATATATTCTTTAATTATTTATTTTCAATATAACTAAAAAGCAGTACATCATGGCATTTAACAGCCCTTGTACAGGTACACAACACTACCCAAACCTACATGACTTACTCTCTCTTCCAAGAGGTATCTACCACTAAAAATCTTGTCCACTGTATTCCCTATTTACCATAACAATGGCTAGGGGGCCTAAAATCTGAATCATTCCAAAATCTTGTAAACACCTACCCTCTTGTCAAATATCAAGACAATGATCAATCAATCCATCCAGGCATTCTTGAGTCATTGTGGTCACAGACAGACACGAATGGTGCCAAAAAGTAAATTAAACCATCTTTGCAAAAGTAAAAAGAAGAAAAAAACATGTAACCAGAAGATGCCAAATAGGGATGCAGGAGATGAACTTGACCAAGGCAACATTTTAGGAAAATGCCACAGTGATGGAGCTAGTGCACTAGTGAAAAGGTGCCAGATACCAGGAGCTATATATACCACATCATTATCATCATCATCATCATCATCATCATCATCATCATGCCATCACATTTGCATGAAATCAAAGTAAGATCCTTACCATCAATACACCTCTGTGTGAAAGCCTGATCAGAAGGCAAGCAAATGGAGCAATTTGGGTCCTACAGAATACAACGTACATACTACGCTGGATCCTCTTGACTTTTGAAGCAGAACCTGAAGAGCTATAAAAAAACATGTGCATCTGAATCTAAAGACTAGATCTATGTTCAAATAAATCTTTACTTACTAAGTCCAGTTAGTTTCACACTAGTTACAAGTGAACTTTGACAGGAGAAAACAATCTTTAGTCATCTAATATTGACTGGACCAGTAGGAGCTGTATCCAGCTTTCGAACCTCAGATAGAGAGGTAACATTTCTATATGTGTGCGAAAAAATGCCAAACTGCACTATCACAGCAATGTATCAAGTAGTCTCTCTCTCTTATACTAGGTTATACTAAGAGTCACACATATCCTATTGTCAGTATTATTGTTTACAGTAACTGTTTTATAACTGATATATGGTACAGAAACAGATAGAAGATATTGGACTCTATAGGCTTTCAAGGCAGCTAAGAAAACAAAAAACTTCAAGCATGGAACTGAAGACACTGGTACACACATTACTTCATAAACTTGTGCCAGAAGTACTATACACTCAAATCTACCTCAGGATCAGTAGGTATTGATCTTGTGACCATGATGATATTATTTGTACTGAGAATTGCTGTCAATCGGTCAGGCTGTATTAGGAGGAAGTTAAGATTCAGTAGCTCAGAAGTCACAGAGACACCTACTAAGTATAGACATTTGAAGAAGTAGAATGTATGTAATCGTATGACACTCATTGTTCAATTATAAGTAATCAGCATTGTATTTGCCCCAATAAAATTTTGAACATCACAAATTGTCTTTTTTCTTCATCAAACTACATGTATACTGTACTTGTATGGATAGAGTTAAATCCAAATGTACCAAATTTTTGTTTAGCCTGAGACAGAAAATTGAAAAGCGCAGTTTAGCACTGTTTAATTTAAGACTCATACATTTTAAAAACAACCTGAGCCCTTAAAAGTTTTGATTCACTTGTTTTCTAACATAGATACATGTAAGCAATGGTTGCTGATTAAAAAGTACAAGATAAGTCAATATAATGAACTCTGCTGTGAAACAAAGATACAAATTCTAAATAGATGAGGTTTACAAATTTTACTGAAGATAATGCTAGTTTTAACTAATAGACAACAAATGCATGCAGCATTCATTCCCAAAAGAGAAAGATAATTAGATGATACTTCAAATTGCATTAATTCTAAAAAGATAGGCATAGGCCAGTTCCATTCGGATTATGATAAAACTAAACAGACTTTTAGAGAAGTATGTTCAGTATTGACAGTCTGGCTTGGCCCCACAAATGCAATGCATACTTTTTTAACCACAGGAAGTGAAAACAAATCAAACACCATTATGATGACAACAGTTATAATAACACTCACATACATTGTGTATTTACACATACTCTGTAGAAAAATTTGATCCTTTAGGAGTGACATTACGTTAATCATAAACCCACAAGCGTGTGATGTTGATAGTGATACAACTTAAGTCATACATTATGTTGTCTGCATGTTCCAGTGACATGCTGTGGTGATCCGGGTGCACCTGAGAACGGTTTCCGTCGTGGCAGCTTCTGTCTGGGAGACACTGTGGAGTTTGGCTGCAATGATGGTTACATCCTCCAGGGGGCGACATCGGCCAGTTGTCAGGGCGACGGCCAATGGGATGATGTCCTGCCCATCTGTATTGGTGAGTTGAATCTTGAACAGTTTCTTGCAGTCTATATATTTTGTTTTTGCTTTGTTGATGCCTAGTAAGACATGTTTTACACTAAAAGTTTTATTACCATGATAGCTTGAACTCAACTACATTTTGCTAACCACCTAACCCTTGCAACCCTGCAATCTCTGCTTACATAGAGATGACAACAGTCAATGCCCCTACCCTGCCTGGTACAACAACCCTACTAACAACCCAAGGTAACATACTAGCCAAATCTAGAAAAGTCTCTTTCTGTCCTTGCTTTAAGTTTCTAAGTTTCCCTTTTTAAGCCCTAGTGCTATAGATAAGAATACATTATTCTGCACTCTCTCAACTCTGCAAGTCAGTAGTTTTAGTGTTTCAATGACTCCATTGATTTAGGGTCATTTGTATCTTTCAAGTGGATAATCTTGTGAAATGCCTCCCTAGCCCAAGTCAGAACACAGTTCAGACTTTTGTCTGCCATTTGTTTCAATAAAGATACAGATACAATTGATTACTGATGACAGCTGTTTTAACATCAATAACAGTTCGCCACAATCACTGCAAAATTGATTAAATGATCAAATTGCAATCATTATCAAAAAGCAATAATTATCAATAACTATCAATCAAAACAAATCAAATTATCAAATCACTAAGAAATTGCATGGCAACAAAATTAAAGCGTACATCTAACGCTAGTTCACCCTTATTCGCAGGGTAACCTAAATCCGTTGTACCTAAAACAGGATATTTAGGGATTTATTACGTTGATGGACGGTAGTTTCAAATTGGATTTTCTTTCAATTTAATACAGTTTGAGACCGTCCGTTGACCTGATATCCCCAACGGATAAAGGTTACCCCGCGAATGAAGGTTACCTAGCGTTAGATAATGACCCTGATCAATTGCAAAAATCAAGGAAGTGGAAATTATTTACACTTTTTTATTTGCTACACTCTTAGCATCTCCCTGTAGACCCCTTGCTACATTTTCATGCTCTTAAATGTCTATCTAGCAGTGACAACAGCAACTCCAATCCCTGAAACCCTTCCTGAAACTACAACTCCTCAGACAGCCAGGCCAGGTACTAACATAGGTGTCTTTCTCACCTAGATTTAGATTGATAACTTTTTCCATATAAAGTTATATATCAACAATAATTTTCATATATCAACAACTAACAATAGTGTTACGTAAAACAAATACACTTCCGGTAACTTTTTACTCTACTAATCAACCTCCTCACATGAACAGTGTTTGTTACTTTCCATAATCACAATGTAACATGCATCACAACTTTTATTGGTAAGATTAGTAAGCTACTCTCTTTAGTATCTGCTTGTAGACCCTTTTCTACATTTTAATTTTCTTAAATGTCTGTCTAGCAGTGACAACAGCAACTCCAATCCCTGAAACCCTCCCTGAAACTACAACTCCTCAAACAACAAGGCCAGGTACTAACATAGGTATCTTTCTAACCTAGATTTAGATTGATAACCTTTTCTATACATCTTATACTTAGTCTAACCATATAGTAATCTAGTAATGATGTAAAACCAGCACAGCTAACTTGGTACTCTACTTAATCCCCTCACATGTACAGTGATTGTTACTTTCAAAGATCACATATAGTAACCTGAATACTAAGCACTTAAAGAGACATTTTCCAAAAGATTGATTCCTATGTGTGTGGTTGATGATGAGCCTAATCAACAGTTACCTAATTGTTTAGCCCTCACGACTCCTCAACTATCAACCACCGAGGAGGTAATTACAACAGTAGTGATGTCTACCAGTCCCTTCCCATCAACCACAGGTAATGCTCATCAATTTATAGATCAATCCATCCATCTAATCATTCATCCATCCATCCATCCATTCATCCGTCAGTTCAAACTATACATCTTTGCTTCCATCCATCTATGGCATATCAAATTCATTGGATAAATGCATTAAAAAGTTTTCAACACATTGTTGGTGGATGTATAGAATTCTCTATATATTGATTCTTAATCTACATATCATTTTGTTTTTATGCATTTATTACAGTTTTAGAAATATCACTATTGTTACAGAGCCAGTCTTTGCTGCATGGCTGATTAGTTCTGTTTAGTTCTTGGTATCAATTATACTTGTTGCCCTCTCTTTATTCTTGGTATTCTATTTCAATTCTCATCTCTTTAAGATACTTTTGTTATCTCTTTCTGAATAGTACAATGTTTACCAAGTTACTAATCTAGTTTTGTTATCATGATAATATCTTTTACAGTGAGCACAACAATGGCGACGACTGTGGATCCATGTAAGTACAATATTAGAACTGAATAAAGAACTTTGCTGTGTTGACATTTACCAACCTGATGAAGTCATCCTTGGGAACGACAGTATATATATATATATAAATACTATATACGAAAAGATACGGACTATTAACGCTGAGCTTCTACTAATGTTTTGTACCATGTATATGTATAGTGAAATATGTTAATAGATTTATAAGGGCTCAATGCATATGTAATCTGTACGTCTGCTATATTTTTATCTGACCCTTACCTCCCTCATGACCTCAATGAAAAGTGGCCTGTTGGCTGATTTGAGCATATCCTGAATAAATAAAGGTTCAAACAAATATATATTTTGCCCTTCCAGTGTGCTCTGGCTTTGCCTTGGACTTGGTCTTCCTTGTGGACGGATCCAGCAGTGTTGGCAGCGACAACTTCGAAACCATCAAGGTGTTCCTGGAGGCCATCACTGCAGGGTTCGAGGTCTCCTCCACCCAGACCAGGGTCGGCGTGGTCCAGTACAGCACGGGTATCAACACAGAGTTTGACCTGAACAGCTTCGCTACAGAGGCAGAGGTCATCAACGCTATCCGTGGTCTCAGCCACCAGCGAGGGTCGACCTTCACTGGGGCAGGCATTACCTTCACCAGGCTGGAATCTTTCACAGGTAAACAACAAGCAAACAAACAAACAAACATACAAATGGGATTTTTTTCTATTATTTGATCTGCTATGACTTAACTATGCTGAGTCTAGAGGAGTATCACACACACGCACACACATATATATGCTTATACCTTCATTGATTGTAAAAAACATTTAAAGAAAATATGACTTCTAGAATGTGGACATATATAAGTTGATAAGTTGTTTCTCATATTCTACAATACATTTCCAATAAAGACGGTTTGATGGTAAATTTCAGAACAGCTAGCACTTACTTCACTGTCTTAATGATATGAATATAAGTTTAAACTTATTTTTGCAATTTTGTTCACAGGTTCCAGTGGCGACCGACCAGACGCACCCAACGTCCTAATTGTCATCACCGATGGAATATCAGCTGATTCCGTTGACGCCCCAGCAGAAGCGGCCCGTGCTGACAACGTCACCACCTACTCCATCGGTATCGGGGACGAGATCAACTACCTGACGCTGCTTTCCATCGCTGGCGTGCGGGAACGGGTATTGAATGTCACCACGTTCAGTGACCTGAACGATCTGGATGAAGTTTTGCTCCAGATCCTCTGTGAACGTAAGCTATCCCTACATGTAGTAAAGTTTCTACAGTTTAGACTGTCATGTTATCTATGAATTTAAGTTCACCATTGATGGTACTTGACATTATAAAAATTTTATACATCATTTCCATGCACAAAGTAAAGCGATTTCCAACAAGCTTTCGATCAGTCCACTGATACTTTTTAAATTGAAAACGATATCATATTACATATTTGTCTTAATTGGGGTTAGTCTTTCCAGCTTTCCAGAAAAAGTGTTTTTGTAATATTTTGTACGTTTTAATTTCCAAAAGCACTTATTAGACCATTTTATCAGACCACCAAATCTGTCATGATTTGTATACCATTCAGTAGAGCCTCTGGATTTTTTGCCTTTTGACTAGTTTGTTTCTTTTCCAGGACCAACTACTACTCCACTACCCACAACCACGCCACTGCCAACAACAGAACTGATAACCACAGAAGAAGCTACAACTATGCTTCTTACAACAGGTAACATAGTATACATCCCCTTGGAAATACAATATGCATTTGTCCATGGATAACACTATCATTTAACTCTATCTCCTAACATTGCCTAGTAGATAAATGTATTGATAGCACCTTCCTCTGTATTTGAGTGGAAAGTATAACAGCACATGTTTCAGCACCCTTGTCAGACACTCTTTCATGTAAACCAAACTGCAGGAGAAACTTCACTAGATAATTTTTTAACTTTGTGTGTAAACTATTAAAAGTACACAGTTTGTTTATCTAAATGAACCAGGTGTGTTTTACGTGGGGTGGTTACTGGATATGTCATGCAAACCAACAAGAACAAAATGTTAACAAATGTATAGACGGTTTTTAACGGAAAGTATGAGCACCACAGATTCAGTATTAATCCTTCACCTGAACTGTAGCCTGTGCATTCTGATATTTAACGTGGCTGTACAATGTATGTATAAGCTTTGCAATAACAATCTTTTGTCTCCTTGACAACAGTCAAGGAAGACTTCACTTCATCAACCCCCAGGACAGATGATCTGTTATGAAATTTCAACAACTGAAGTGCAGACACGTCTAACCTTTGCAAGGCAAAGCAGAGTGTTATCCAGACATTATGTTTCATGTTCAAGATATTTTGTCTCCTCCACAGTTGAGCCCTGTGAGCGTCTGGAGATAGATGTGATCTTCCTCATCGACGGCTCCAGCAGTATCTCTCTCCTTAACTTTGACCTCCTGAAGACCTTCCTCCAGAACATCACCATGAAGTTTGACGTGTCCTCTGACATAACCAGGATCGGCGTCGTGCAGTACAGCACTGACGTCAATACCGAGTTTGAGCTGAAAACCTACGCCACGGAGGCAGAAGTCATCCATGCCATCAGCAACATTACGCGCCAGAGAGGGTCCACCTTCATCGGTGCTGGAATCAACTTTGTCAGGACAAACTCATTTACAGGTAATTGATGGACAAATGTTGAGTAATGCTATCAGTGCATTCAATATCTCACAGTATCATCAATGTTGATTTCAATAATTTTCCAGCACATGTTGTATGGACCTTATTGCATCACATGCTATTCAATATGAGCATCATCTGGTCTTGCTGGTTGCACAAATATATATGACTCTCTCCCTTCATCCATCTTTATCCTCCATAGCCTTGGACTGATCTTCAACTGACCAGCAAGCGACATCTTGAATGTATTTGTTTCAGGGTAAATTAAGAATTCACTTGAGTTCTTTATTCTTTGCAAGCACCATACACAGTTTTTCCAGCCATATTTCCTCATCTGTACCGTTTTTTTTTCAGTTGCCGCGGGTGATCGACCTCTGGCTCCAAACATCCTGGTCACCATAACAGACGGAATCTCTGCAGACAATGTTGCCGGCCCGGCGCAGGCTGCTCGTAACCAGGGCATTCTGACCTACTCCATCGGGATTGGAGAGGAGATCCAATGGCCAACCCTGCTGTCCATCGCAGGGGCGAGGCACAGGGTCTTCAACGTGACCTCATTTAGTGAGCTGCCAGGCATTGAGGGCAGCCTGACAGCCCTCTTGTGTGAAGGTAAATCATTTGAAGATCATCTTGAAATTGCTTTCTAAAAAATCTATATTATAATGGCTTTTAAAATTAAAAATATGAATTTGGTGTGTTTTGTTATACATTATGCCTGATGTACATGTAAAACCTCATAATGAATATAGATCTGAACTTATTCATCATGACAGCTGTTGATTTTTGCTTTTATACAATGTATGCCATATTGTGTTATCTACAGTGACCCCATTTACACCTGGCCCAACAACTACAGGTTTGTTACATCACTTCTCCTAATCCTGTTTATTATGTTTGTTAAAAGTACAACTTTACAATAGCTACATGTAGTCAGTCTCAAGATAAAAACACTTCAAGCATCATTTAATACCAATGTTTGTCTGACAAAACTATTTCCATTGTTGATTATGAATAGAATAGTATTATCTTTTAAAATTAGACAGTTTACTAATTAGGCTGGAAACTTGAAAGTCATAATTACATAGTTTTAGATTTTTTTCACAAGTACATATTACGTAGACTAAGTATTGGTTAAACTGTATCTTAAGTTACAACAAATCATTTATTTTTTTCAGTCCTGCCCACAACTCCATTCTTCCCTCTGTGTAACAATCTGCCGTACCCCGGGGCTGACCTGGTGTTCCTGTTGGATGGTTCTGCCAGCATCACATCGCCAAACTTTGAACTGGTCAAGGACTTTGCTGAGAGGGTGGCCAGACACTTCACTATCTCTTCAAGTATGTCAAAGTTTGCTCTATCACCTCTGATGCAAATAAATTTTGTTCTTGAGTGAACACAAATCAGGCTATTAATGTACACATAGGCTTCTTTTTTTAAGGATAGTCACATATGATGGGCCAAACTTAATCTGCAAGTTGAACGTATGTCACAGTTCTGACGAATGAAAAAATGTACAACACAGACTCTGATGAGTCTATTTTTGACATACAGATATGTGGTGACCATCCATGCTTTAAAAATTATGGTGTTCATGTTAATGTTATCTGTATCTTAACAGGTAGAAATGACAATATGAGTTATCGTTCTTTTACAGCGGCCACAAATGTAGGCGCTGTCCAGTACAGCGACACCGTGCGGAGCGAGTTCTTCCTCAGCAGTTTTGACACTGATTTCGAAGTGGTCCGTGCCCTGGACGGCATCAGCTACCTCGCCGGCGGAACCTTCACCGGCTTCGCCCTGGACTTTGTCCAGCAGAGCGCATTCTCTCCGGTAGCGGGTGCACGTGACGGTTACCCGGACATTCTCGTGGTGGTCACCGACGGGGTTTCCCAAGACGACGTGGTCGCGCCAGCAGAGTCGGCGAGGAAGGAAGGAATTTCGGTTTTCGCTGTTGGTATTGGGAGTGCTGTAGATTACGCTACACTGCTTCAGATTGCAGGGATTGATGGACGGATTCTCCAGATCAACAACTTTGTGGACTTGGCATCGGCTTCTCAGACACTACCGGACTATATCTGCAACTGTAAGTGCGATGATATTTCACTACATTTTCTGTTCAAATTGAAGTCTTTCTTGTGCTTTATGTTAACAAATTTTCACAATTTTTCACAATCTTGTTTCTTAATATCTGAATTTTTTTCTATGAGGTAAAACAGGATGATTATTGTATACATGTATCTCTGAGTACTACATATGTTAAGACCTTTGTTATGGTGTACTTCGTACTTACTACATTTGTATTTCAAAAGCAATCAGACAAAGTATTCTATTTGCCTGATACCTTGTTAATGGAGTTTAATAGCACCAAGTTTATGATTTTATAACACATGACCATTGATATACATGACTTATGGTCAGATGTATTTTTTCTTGTTATAAGTTGGCTTAAAAAATTGCTGATCTTGTGAACAAAAGAAATGATATGTTTTTCTGCAGTGGCATGGTGTGGCAACCCTGGTACTCCCACAAACGGTTACACGAGGGGAAGCTTCCTTCAAGGCAGCGTAGTCCTGTTTGGCTGTGATGATGGCTATGATCTGATTGGATCAGTGAACAGCACATGTTTGGCCAATGGGCAATGGAGCGATCCATTGCCAACCTGTAGAGGTGAGATTTGCTCCTTCTTACCAGTATGAGATGTGTGCAGTTTCATGTATTGACTTTGTTTTACAGGGTGACGTTTCATGATATTAATAACACAGTTTCTTCTTCTGCATTTCTGTCTGTATACCTGTCAGGTTCTTTAGCCTTTTAATGTAGGTTTGCAATTGTAACACCAATCTTACTACTTGTTGTTGCTTGGCAACTAGTGTTGATTGGCAACATTTGTAACTGAATCTTTTTGAACAACTATGATCTGATGAACTTTACTTTAGGTCTCTTTAAGTCTGTTTTCTGACATCATTAACATTAACTTAATAAACACTTTTTACGTTTAACTATCAAAATAGTCTAAATCATATTTCTCTTTTACTTTTTAATCTTGAGCAGCAATAATAACAACTCCACCTCCAGGTATGTATTCTTATGAAGTGATGCAATCAAAATCTTTGTTCAATATCTAAGCACCCATAACTTGGATGTTATATTATTATGATGATTAATATCACTCACTGCCTATATCAAACACTGCACTGCACTGCACTGTGTGATGTGTATGTGTCGTGATGCTTTTGTTTTCCTTTATTTGTTTTTAGGTTACCCTAACTTTAAAACCTTGGAATAGTAGACTAAAAAACAAATGTTTGCTTTTTTATATTTCAGACTGTTGTGATATCACGGTGTGCTACAATGGTGGTGTCTGTGACAACAGCAATGGTGTATGCAGCTGTGTGTGTCAGGCAGGCTACCAGGGACCACAGTGCCAGTACTGTAAGATACATCTGTCTCTGACACATTCTTTTTATACTATTTCTATAGCTTCTATAAGGTTATAACTTTCAGCTGTCACAGTCTTGGGAGAATTTTTTAATGAAAAGAGTCCTTTGAGACATCTGCTTGAACAATTTTCAGAAGAAATGCTGCTTCGTAAGGCTAAAGTCTAGGCACTGTACATGTAGTTGACGTAACACCATACGTGGTGTAGATTAAGCATGGTAATAGTTTAAGATGACTGTGCTGTAATCTTTAAAAAATCTACCTCAGAATCTGTGAATCAGTTAAAATGAAAAGGAATTTTACTTGTTTTTTTATATTCTATGTTTTGTTATATGATCTTATGTTATCCTTCCTTCTTCACTTCCTTTATTTCAAATTGTAAATTTTCTTTATCATTCAGATGCAAGTTGCCAGGGCCGTGACGTTCCTCTGGATATTGTGTTCTTGTTGGACGGGTCAGGCAGCGTCGGGTCGGCCAACTTTGACCTTGTGAAGGACTTCACCAGGACGCTGGCCCGCAACTTCGACATCGCTGCGAACATGACACAGATCGGTGTTGTTCAGTACAGCGACACTGTGAACAGGGAGTTTGGGCTGGGTGACTTCCACAACAGGTAAGATCCTTTGTTGCTAATCTTTGACGTTACATGTCTTGTACTTATTCAATACAGAAAGATTTGCCACAGTATCCAATTAGAGTATATTCTGTCATTTATGTTTGGTTCTCATTCTTTATCTGACTAGGTTGCAAATGCATGAATACACTCTACATTTAGTTCTCATATACAACAAAAAGAGAGATAATCAATCACTGATGTTTCAGACATGCTGAAGAAAAAAATGGTGCTGCAGTTAACAAAGTCAGCTACGTTGATCAAAGTTGAAATTAGACCACTCAAATTGAATCACATACTGTGCATATTTCTGTTAACATGAAAGATAATTATGGTATTCTTTCTACTTTACCCCAAGGGAGTGAATTACATGTAGTGCTTGTTTGTGGTCACAATGAGACTGGACAAGGCATTATGTGTAAGGGGGTAAAGTCTGCCATCTCTGATTACCTAGTTTTGTTCTTGTTGAAGAGATTCAGTTTTCATATTCTGTTCTGTTTTTACCCCAGGCAAGATGTCTTGAATGCTATCAGTGCCGTCAGCTACCAGCAAGGTGGAACCCTCACAGGAGCCGCCATCGACTTTGTTCGACAGACGTCCTTCACCACAGGTGACGGCGATCGTCCCGACGTCCCGAATATGCTAATCGTCGTCACCGACGGGGTCTCCGCCGACAGCGTGCAAGGGCCGGCGGATGCAGCCAGGAGGGAAGGCATCACCACATTTGGTGTAGGAATAGGAAATGGAATCGACTTTGGAACCCTACTGGAGATTGCTGGGGACTCTGCCCGGGTCCTGCAAGCCGATGACTTTGGTGCTCTTGCTACCGTCGCCCAGAGGTTACAAGAAGTTGTATGCGACTGTAAGTACAATCATGATGTTGGAATGTTCCTCACAGAATGTATTGTACAATGTTATGGAATCCCAGTCTAGCTGTCTTAAGGCATACAGCAAGCAAAGTCCTTGTTTGTACTATGAGCCTTGTAAATCGAATTCCGAGCCAAAACTACCAATTGAAAGCAGGATTAATGTGGCTCCGTCTGAATGCTCAATTTTTCCTGACTGAGTGTACAAACTGAACAATACTTTTCCACCAAAAACTGAGACTGCTGAGCAACCAATGAGCAATGAAAAGAATTTACAGAGTCAAATACAGTAGAAGCCATTTAATTGCACAATGGATTACCGTATACTTCTGTTATTAATTGCACGGAAACCCCTAATCTAAAACTGGTGCGGTCCAGAGCAGTCTGGATAACTTTGCATTGTTGCACCATCCGGATAATTTAACGAAATATGCTGGCAAATGGGGTGTGCAATTAAACAGATTCTACTGTACTCAATATCATGTTTTACATTTTGTACATTGTGTGTGTGTGTGTGTTTTTATGCTGCTTTTTACTGTGCATCACATTCCAATAATTCTGAAAGCAAGGGTCACACAAAACTCAATTTTTGTTGCTCAACAGGTCACTCAGTAATTGCTATATAGTGGAGGGTGCCTATTAAGTAAACACTTTTACTTTTAAAATTGAAGAATGTTGCAGCAAATGCTATTTATATTATTAATTCAGAATCTGATGATAATAGCCTCAGACTTAAGGTGAAAGTCTTGTGGGACAATAGAAATTCTATCTCAGAACTGAATCTTCACTTAACGTAATAGATATGATGCGATAAAGTTTTACATCTCTAATCCTTAGCGTGTTCTTTGTGCAGTGTCAGCTTAGTTAAAACAGTGAGTCACAACTAGTCTAATGTTTTCTCTTTAATCCTGTGCAGCAATAATTAATACAACTACTCCAGGTATGTGTTTCTAAAAAATAATCGCTGTAATCACAAGCTTCCTCTGATATCTAAACTGTCTAATAGTTATCACAATAAATTGACATTGTCACTTGCTGCCCATAACAAGCACTGCACTGTGCATGTTTTCCTCCCTGTTTAACAGCAATAGTGTGTACACCGCACACTTGTCAAGAATAGTAGGGGTGATCCGGTATGCTTGGGTGAAATAAGTGATTTGTGGCCCTTTCAGCTAACAACAAAGCATCTAGCTTTGTCCTCAGACTGAAGTCACTGTTTGTATTGAGCGTTTAAATCGCATTCCGAGCCAAAACTACCGAAGCATGATTAGTGTGGCTCCATCTGAATGCTCAATTTTTCCCGTACAAACTGAACAATAAGATTGCGCGATGAAGTTTGGACTTGAAAGTTGAAAATTGGCAGGAAAAATTTGAGCCCAAACAAGCTAGTATACAGCTAAGCATGTATTGACACACCCATAAGTTGTTGCTGACAAAATTGTAAAAAGTTTGATATGTACAGTTGCAGGGATCAAGGTTTTAAGTGAAATATTCGTTGCTTTTGTATACTCTTTTTTTTTACAAAGTACCAACTTATTACAGTCTGACTTTGCAGTATTGCGCTGTATTTGATAATATTTTGATATGTATCATTCTACAGTGGAATACTGTGGTGATCCTGGTGCCCCTCTGAATGGTTGGCGATACGGAAACTTCTTTGAGGGTGGTAGTGTTGAATGGGGCTGTAATGCAGGTTACTTCCTGTCTGGCAGTGTTGGCGCCACTTGTACCAACGGCACCTGGGACAACAGTGTACCTATGTGCATAGGTAGGTTTGTTTCCTTACAAGACAAAGGGTAACGATTGCAATATTCTAGTAAAAGTTTCAGGCAGGTTGATCTCACTACCAGTGGGGTAAAATACAAGCAGCCACTACAATGGTCACCAAGCCCTTCAGATAGATTTGTATGTCTACTGTGCTTCACTTTTGTCAGTTTAAGATTAAGACATTTCATGTATTGACAAAGTGTTAAGTGTGATGATGAGGCATTTGTACTGACCAGAAGATTCAATGTTGTAATAAATAGAATCAGTATTGAAGTTAAATGAAGACATTTCATATTATAAACTAACAGTCTCTTTTGTGTCTGAAGTTAACAAAATTTCTGTTGAATTTCAGCGATAACAACTACACCCCCTCCTACCACCCCACGTGCCCCTGGTAAGTACATGTATATTGTGATGTGCATCTACATTGTACAGTTGGAGGCTTTTCATTGACATCATGCTTATCATAATTTGAATACCCTGATGACAATGTTTGTCTACTAGGTACATGTACATGTAAATAGATTACAGCAATAGGATGTTGGCATGTTTAAGAGGCAGTAATCCAACAAATTAAATGACTTAAAGTTACATTTTGTATATTGTCTGTTTCTCTTTCCATTCTAGGAAAATGAATTGAAAATGTGCTGGGAGTATGTTATTATTGAATGTGCATTCTAACATCTTAGACACTTTACTACTTCACAGTGTGTGCAAACTTCCCCTATGGTGGGCTGGACCTGGTCTTCCTTCTGGACGGCTCCGGTAGTGTCGGCACCACCAACTTCGAGCTGGTGAAGGACTTCACATCCGAGGTTGTGCTGAACTTCAACATCTCTGCAGACACCACAAATGTCGGCGTCGTGCAGTACAGCGACACCGTACGCAACGAGTTCTTCCTCAGCAGCTACGACACGAAACTGCCCCTCATCGACGCGATCAATCAAATCAGCTATCTAACCGGCGGCACTTTGACAGGGTTTGCCATCGACTACGTCCGTCAGAGCAGCTTTTCCCGCCCCGCCGGTGCACGTAACACATTCCCTGATGTCTTGGTCGTGTTAACAGATGGCCAGTCACAGGATGATGTGGTCAGCTCAGCAGCGGCTGCAAGGAGCCAGGGCATTACGATCTTTGCCGTGGGTATCGGAAGTGAGGTGGACTTCACCACACTCCTGCAGATCTCTGGCTACCCGTCCAGAATTCTGCAGATTCAGGACTTTGCCACTTTGGTGACAGAGGGACGCAGACTTCCTGAAATCATCTGCCAATGTAAGCAGCATTTCAGCCATGTTTCAATTATGTTAAGTTGATATTGCTCCCACATCTTTTGGTGTTTAGAGCAGTTCCTCGTCTGCGTTTCTGTAGCCCTTGGGCCACACAGTTGTGAAAGCAAAAGAGCAGGGGGCTATACAATGTAGCTTAGGTCTTGTAGTAGTGTTGAGTTACAATAACAATATTCAATAGTTATTACACCATGCTCTTATTCTACTCATGCTTATAACTAAATATGATATCAAATTAATATTTCTGAAACATTACAGTTGCAAGTTTGCTCAGTGCAAGGCCACAAGCCTTGTTTTAGGCACTAAACATTTTACTCTATCTACTCTGATCACTGCAAAACAGTACCCAAAGTCCAATTTAAAATTACATGTTACATGCATGTAGGTAGGAATGGAACAGAACCTTAGTATGTGTCCTTGTACTTTAAGTCAGAAACACTTAAGAGAGATTTTTCAATCTTGTTCAACAGCGACCTACTGTGGTGACCCCGGTACACCGGTGAATGGGTACCGCCGTGGTGGGTTCTTTGAGGACAGCGTCGTGACCTTCGGCTGTAACGACGGCTACATCCTGATTGGTGAGGCTACCACCACCTGTCTGGGTGATGGGCAGTGGAGTAACGCAGTTCCTGTCTGCCAGGGTAAGGAGTGAGATCAGATAGATTCTTGTTTAACCCTCTTTTTCTGTGGCTCAGAGTGACCGATGAGGTGACCAAATATTTGACAGAATGCTCAAAGAATTTCATAAATAAAGAACAAATGTCTTAGATTCTGTGTGTTTTGTTGTCGGTGATGACAAGTTCATGTTACAGTCATTACCGTGAAAAACGTACACTGAAAAAGCAGGAATTACAATATTCTAACAAATATGATCTACTAAAGTCTTAGATTTCTAATCCATAGTATATTTGTCTACCAACGTGTCTAACCTTAGTCATATATCTAGAGTCTAAAGTGTTTTCTCTTTAATCCTGTACAGCAAATATTACAACTACTCCAGGTATGTGTTCCTAAAGAAATAATTGCAGTGACTGTATCACAAGCTTCCTTTGATATCTTAGCTAAATAATGTTATTACCATCATTGTCACTTGCTGCTCGTAAAAATCACTGCACTGTGCATGTTTTTTTCCTTGTGTAACAGCAATGTACACAGCACACTTGTCAAGAAGAGTAAGGGTGATCTGGTATGCTTGGGTGAAATAAACCCACCTTGCACTTCCAGCTAACGAAAAGAGCATTGCTTTGTCGTCAGACTGAGGTGGCCCACTTAACTGCTTTACCTTATGGGTGTGCAGCAATTGTGCATGCAGCAATGGTGTTTGCAGCAATGGTGTACAACAGTAGTGTGTGCAGCATTGGTGTGTGCAGCAATGGTGTTTGCAGCAATGGTGTGCAGTACTAATGGTGTGTGTTCTGAAGGCAGTCAGGAGCATGACATATGCTTTGCTTACTCCAGGTTGTATGTAGCAGTAACTGTTGTATAACATCAGGTCTAATTCCTGTCCCCACAGATGTGTGTGAGCCCAGCCCCTGTCTGAACGGAGGAACCTGCCAGCCCACAGGAACCACCAGCAGGTGTCTGTGTCCTGCTGGGTACAGCGGAGACTTCTGCCAGTTCTGTGAGTGCCACTGTCATATTTGTGTTCTTGTAGTTATAACGTTAAAGAATACACAAAACATGCCGTGGTCTTTCTACAATGCCAATTGTGTTGCTAAAAACCTGTAGTGGAGTTTGTTTGCTGAATAGAAATCTTCAATGGCTACCAGTAATTCTTTAAATTGATTCTTAGTTACAACCATTTAAAAAAAAAAACCTTGTTAATGTTTTGCACTGCTTGAATGCCTTTGAGTCCAAAATATCATTAGTTGATATCTCAGTCACCAGCAAGTTCTTTGATTACGAAGTCTAAGTTAAAGTTTTGAAACATAGCTTATTATTAAATGCTGTCATTCACTTCCCAGCAGGTTGCTATTAAGATTCATGAATATATTTTCTCATTTGTCTACAGACACCCCTTGCCTGAACCACACCATTGCACTGGACCTAATCTTCCTACTTGATGGCTCTGGAAGCATCACAGCCCCCAACTTTGAACTGGTGAAATCCTTTACCTACAGCGTCTCACGAAACTTTGACGTTTCTCCCAATGCAACAAGGATTGGTGTTGCACAGTACAGTGACACCAACAGCCTAGAGTTCAACTTGAATCGGTATTCAACAAAGGATGAAGTACTGAATGCCGTTAACGGCATAAGCTATCAGGGTGGTGGCACGTACACGGGAGCGGCGTTAGATTTTGTACGTCAAACCATGATGGTGGAATCTGCCGGTGACCGTGCCATGTCGCCCAACATTCTGGTTGTGGCGACGGATGGCGAGTCATCTGATGACCAGAGAACGCCAGCCGAGGTTCTGCGTAATGCAGGCACACTCGTCTATGCTGTCGGTATTGGTGCAGGCGTGAGCTCGACTACACTACTGGACATTGCAGGATACAACTCAAGGGTTCTCCAGGCCACGGACTTTGCGTCTCTTGAAGTGATTGGCCGGGAACTTCAAGAATTCATCTGTAATGGTAAGAAACTTTGTATTTCAAAGTTTGACACATTGCTAAGTGTATTTTTATGAAGAATAGACATCCAGGTTAACAATATTCAAAAAGCCTATGAGACTACTTGTAGTGCTAGGTTGAAGCATAACCTGGTTTTCCACAATGAAACAGCCAGAGGAAAATAATGTAATAACCCAGGTTTCAGCACCATGGAAAGGAGTGTAATAGGGTACTAGTACTTTTTCTTTTTCAAATAGTTGTGTTATTGTTAATCATTGCTTTCTTTGATCATTTGAATTCTCTGTGCTAAGTATTTTAGCTTTTTTTACTGCTGATAACTATCGTTCTATATAATGGACCTACATCAAGCATAAATCGTTGCTGCTTTTGACAGCTAGTCACATTGCACATATACAAAAGTACATGTACCCAGATGTACTCACATTGTAGTCATCACAATCCTTCCTATACTCTCTTCACAGCTGCCTACTGTGGTGATCCTGGTACTCCTGAGTTTGGCTCCAGGGCTGGGGACTTCTTCGAGGGCAGTGTTGTCACCTTCCAGTGTGACCCCACCTACACCCTTCTCGGGTCGGCGACTACCACCTGTTTTGGCAATGGCACCTGGTCAGATCCAGTCCCCATCTGTGTTTGTAAGTACATGTATGCTGTACAGTCACATTCATAGTACATTCACAGTACAATTGGAATTACAGGGCACTCTTGTGATAGACATGCATGTGTAGTGCAAAATTCCAGAGTGTCTTTTTATGGAAAAGGCTGCCTGAGATATTTGCCAGCTTTTGGTTCTCTCACAGAAATATGGCCACACTGAAAGTCATAGCAACCACAAGTACAAGTACATATGACACTGAAAAAATGTCTAAACTGGTAGAAGAAAAGTGTTCCACTACAGTTGTTTCACCTGCAAACTTTAAGCACATTGAATGGTTCCTTTCACTGCCAAAGCAAGTGCCCCCCTTACAAATCAATTTACAGTAACACATTGTCATGTTTGGTATATTTCCAGCACCAGACCCCTGCAACAACAGTCCCTGTCTGAATGGAGGTACCTGCCAGCGGGTTGGCCTGACTTCAGAATTCACCTGTCTGTGTCCAGAAGGGTACCACGGACCCATCTGCCAGTTTTGTAAGTGACTACATCATGTTTTATTCATTGTGAAGATATATCAGGTCTAGCCTTAAGCAGATGATGCATACCATATTCTTCTTACTTACAATACATATTGCCTGTAAGAGTAGCTACTTTTGTACATGTATACTGTGTGCTGCTTGTTCAAAATTCAAAGCTTTTGGTTGTAGCTGACCAGCCACCATCTGCACAGGGCCGGAGCAGGACGTGCAGATCAAGAAATCTGACTGCACAGCCACATGAGAGCCTGCAGAGGGGTTCAACTTTACCACGACTGATCTTCAGAAGCAAAGAAACAGCCATCATCATAAATTCTTTTAGTACATGTACACAAATGTAATTCCTCAAATCTTTAGATGCTTTATTTGTGTATCTAAATTTGAATACCTTTTTCTTTCCTGTATAGATGCTGCCTGTTCAAACAGAACTCTCAACCTGGACGTTGTCTTCCTCCTCGATGGTTCTGGGAGTGTGGGATCAGCGAACTTTGACCTCCTCAAGACCTTCACCACTCGTATTGCTACCAACTTCGACGTATCAACCAACCTCACGCGTGTCGGAGTCGTGCAGTACAGCGACCAGGCAAACAGCGAATTCGTGCTGAACACATTCTCCACGGAGGCTGAGGTGCTCGCAGCGATCGCCGCTATCAGTTACCGGAACGGTGGAACTTCAACTGGCGCTGCTCTCGACTATGTCAGACAGAATGTCTTTATCTCGGTAAGGTTTATTGTGTCTCACTCACTAGTAGTTTCAAAGGGCCAAGTCTAGTGAACACGAGATCAAAGCTTCCAAAGGCCATGGGACTATCTTGTTTTGATTAATTGAAAGACATTATTTGCACAAATATGCAATTATATTTTTATTGGCATCCATTCTAAGTTGTTTGTGGGTATGTCTAGGCCTTTTTATTATTGATGGTGTAAAGTTGAAGCTACGTGTATAGGTCAAGTTTGTACAGTCAAATTTTCCCAGTACATGTATTAGTACATGTGCAAAGTGATAAATGGAATATAAATGGCCAATATTTACCATCATGGTAAAACCTTAATCAGCCCTACAGCAGCGACTAAATATTCCTATATGAGGATGATAATATCTTACATTGTATCACTGTCAACAAAAAATACCTTGTCTTTCCATCCAGGCCAGTGGTGATCGTGCAGATGCTGCTAACATCCTGATCGTCCTGACGGATGGCGTATCCAGCGATGACGTGAGTGTTCCCGCCATGGCGACCAGGGATGCGGGCATCACGATCTACTCTGTCGGCATCGGAGATGGAGTGGACTACAACACCCTGCAGCAGATTGCAGGGGACCCCAGCAAGGTCCTGCAGGCCACTGGGTTCAGCAGTCTGGATGACATCGGGGGTCAGCTGGAAGAGCTTGTTTGTGATGGTAAGTTTGCAAATTTGTATTCGTGCAATCAGGATAGATTTTAGACATTTGTACTTTGTATAGCTATTCTTATTCACAGATGCTACTGAAATATAGGACAAAAAATAATACATGACTTGTACATTGATTTTTGTAGTATGTTGTATTCTGTGTCATTTAAGACATTGAAAATCAGGCTTTTGTGTTTTGTTTGCCTCTGATCTGTCTCCTGTGCTATTTTACTACAAAATAAACAAGTTGTAAGTCTCTTGAAATTTGTAACAAGGCCAAGAACTTCAGGTGTAAAGCTGTTCTCAGTGTGATGATATTTCCATTTTTTCAACATTAGTTCAATCTCTTGTGATTCTTTTCATGATCCAAGCTATGGAATCATAAAAACAATGTATGGAAACAGTTCACCATGTGACATGATGTATTGTTCCATCTCCAGCTACGTACTGTGGTGATCCTGGAGCACCAATCAGTGGTTTCCGTAACGGAAACTTCTTTGAGGGAGGAACCGTGACCTGGGGCTGCTTCAACGGCTTCAACCTTGTGGGCGCCCTGACGGCTGTCTGTTTTGGGAATGGCTCCTGGAGTGAACCTGTACCAGAGTGCATGGGTATGTGTACTGTAGTCTGTATTCTGTACTATTCACTTAGTTATTTTGATGCTACTTTAGGTTGAGATTCTGTTTCAGGAAAAAAAAATCATACTGCTCTTATTCTCACTCCCTTTGTTTTCCCAATTTGGAAATTCAGATAATATGATAATACATTCAATGTTCACTATGATCTTGAATAAATTTGATATTTACTTTCAGAGCATTTTAAAAACATAACAGGTTCAAATTGAACAAAGCATAGTCATTTACCTGTGAACAGTCTATTGTAGTATTGGGTAAATCTACTGATGGTGTTTCAGTACCATGAAAAGTACAATGGTACTACTGATGGTGTTTCAGTACCATGAAAAGTACAATGGTACTACTGATGGTGTTTCAGTACCATGAAAAGTGCACTAGTACTACTGATCGTGTTTCAGTTCCATGAAAAGTACAATGGTACTACTGATGGTGTTTTAGTACTATGAAAAGTGCACTTAATAACTGATGGTGTTTCAGTACTATGAAAAGACAAGTGCACTGATACTACTAAATTTTTTAGTACCATGAAAACTGTACTTGTACTACTGATGGTGTTTCAGTACCACGAAAAGTACACTGGTACTACTGATGGTGTTTCAGTACTATGAAAAGTGTTCTTGTGCTACTAATGGTGTTTCAGTACCATGGAAAGTGTATTTTACAAATATGATCCGACAGGTTTAGACATCTAATCTTTAGTGCATTTCTTTACTGGCATGTATGATATCGACTGAGTTAAAACAGTGTCTGTCATATCGAGTCTAAAGTGTTTTCTTTTTAATCCTGTGCAGCAATAATTACAAATACTCCAGGTATGTGTTCCTAAAGAAAAAACTGCTGATGCTGTGATCACAAGGCTTAAGGTTCCTTTCATATCTTAGCTAAATAGTATAATGTAATCACCAGATACATGTATCTTTGTCACTTGCTGATCCTAACAATCGCTCACTCTGCACAGTGCATGTTTTCTTCCTTGTTATCAGCAATAGTGTGTGCACAAAGTAAGGGTGATCCGGTATGCTTGGGTAAAACTGTGTAGAGTTGTGTAAAATCAAGTACCTTGAAAAGTGTACTAACTTGTATTACTGATGGTGTTTTAAAAGTACCATGAAAAGTACACTAGTACTACTGATGGTGTTTCAGTACCATGAAAAGTGTACTTGTACTTCTGATGGTGTTTCAGTACCATGAAAAGTGTACTTGTACTTCTGATGGTGTTTCAGTACCATGAAAAGTGTACTTGTACTTCTGATGGTGTTTCAGTACCATGAAAAGTGCACTGGTACTACTGATAGTGTTTCAGTACCACAAAAAAGTGCACTGGTACCAATGATGGTGTTTAAATATCATTGAAAATGTACTCCAACACTACTAGATACTAGAATTGACTGAATCTGTATTGTCTAGTTGAGTGTACTGGTGCCACTGATGGTGTTTCACTGCCGTGAAAAGTACACTGATACTACTGATGGTGTTTCAATAACAATTGCAGAATTACTAATATACAATGATAATAATTGATATTACTACAGCCCCGACCACACCCCCACCACCCGGCTGTGACGAGCTGAGTTTTGGCGGGTGGGATCTGGTGTTCCTGCTGGATGGTTCAGGCAGTGTGGGATCCAACAACTTCCTTAACGTCAAAAACTTCACCAAGCTAATCACAGACTTGTTCCCTGTCGGGGACAATGCCACCAAGGTCGGCTTGTTCCCTACTTTCAAAATTTTATGATAGCACAAAGACAAAATAAGATTCCGAAGCACATTTGGAAGATTACACATTGTCCTATCAAGATAGTTTTGGTTATTCTTCAGAATCTGTTTACAATGATAGGTTTCAGTTTTGTTGTTACTTACGTTGTGTATGTTTGTCTTTATTTTTGTATGTTTGCTATGTTTTCTTTTCATAAAACTGTATTTTTCATCAGCAATAAAAAGTATGATATTTTAAAAAAGGTTGGCCTGGTGCAGTTCAGCGACACTATACAGAAGGAGTTTGACCTGAGGGACTTTGACACAAAGGCAGAGATTCTGTCAGCCATCGACAACATCTCATACCTTGGTGGTGGTACTTACACTGGGAATGCCATTGACTATGTCAGACAGGTATGAATCTGTTTTCTTCTTTTAGTGCATTTAGATGTGAAATAGTTTTAAAACCTTTCTTATGTGTCTTTAATCAGACAACAATTAAATTGTCACAGTGGAAAATTTATAAAAGGCTACTATTTTTCTTGCACAGCACTTAAACCCATAAGATGGCTGAGATCTGATTCATGTGAACAGTATGTAAAATTAATGCTAATTTAAAACTAAAATGGGCTTTTTACATTAATGCCTTAAAAACTGCCTTTTATACAGTGTGTACTTGAATGGAAATGCAAGTGAACAAGACAGATGAATATATGAATATGATGTTCAAGAGTTGCACTGTATGCAGAAATGCAAGAATGGCTTTTCTAATATCCCTTTTTAACCTACTCTGGGGTTTATCAACAGGTCAGCTTCAACACCATCAATGGTAACCGTGGAAGTCACCCCGACATGCTGATCGTTCTCACGGACGGAGAGTCCTTCGACCCCGTCACCTTCGCATCCCAGTCCGCTCGTGACCAGGGCATCACGATCTTTGCCATCGGTGTAGGTACTGGTGTCGACTACGCCACGCTAGAGGAGATTGCAGGAGACCCACAGAAGGTGCAGCAGGTTACTGACTTTGCTGACCTGACATCTGTTAATGTCATCAACTACCTGGAGGAGTGGCTTTGTAGAGGTACTGGCAAATTTTGTGTTTGCTTGAATGATCCTTATTGCAGTTTATCAGATTCTGAGATTATTGTCAAGTTTGCTTGTTCATTTTTGCTGTAAGAGTATCAGTTTCTCAACATGTAACTTAAGTAAAAGTTTCCTCCAACCGGCCTAAGAGTAAAGCCAACAGAGCCAACTATGGCTTCCTAACTGTCTTCAGATCATGGTTGCATGTCATTAGCATTAGGTCATCTGAGGTTGGGAGTAAGTTTGCCTTAACTAGTCATGAAACTTTGTCTGCAGCTGCTGGCTATGAATTTTAACCAATCAAATGTGGAAAAGTCATATTCTTGTTGGATGCAACTAGAGGAGCAAACTGAAGCCAGTCAGAAAAGGATGGATTTCAGACCACTTCCAACCCTGCACTAACCTTGGTTTGGTTAGAAGCAGTCTCGTGAGAATATCCTGAACGTGTTACAGGAGATTAACTAAAAATCAGTCTGCACGCTGTTTGCTGTTTTCTTACTTTTGATATTTTACAAACAAAGGTGCGTACTGTGGGGACCCTGGTGTGCCAGTGAATGGCGTGCGTCGTGGAACGTACTTCCAGGGAGGCCAGGTGGACTTTGGCTGTGATGATGGGTACACGCTGGCTGGGTCATCCTCCATCACCTGCCAGCCGGACGGACAGTGGACTGATGTTGTTCCTACCTGCTTGTGTAAGCTAGGATGTCTTTCTTTACTCTTTACACATCAAGAAAATATCAAGTACACGTAAAATGTCAGTATTCGTTGGCTTAAAAGTTCCCTAAACTTGTAGATAATTATCAATAACACGTCAAATTTGTTTTTGCAGAGATTAGGTTTACAGGATTTATAATTTATGCTACAAAAAATTGTACACTGTCAGTCACATTTCCAATCCAATACCTGTTGGTTAGTTTACAAATCTTTTGTCATGCCCTGGCTACACCTCCTGTGGGCCCCCTTAGAAATGTGACAGAGGCATTACCAATAAAAGTTAGA
The DNA here is from genome assembly GCF_000003815.2 of Branchiostoma floridae. Classification (NCBI taxonomy): domain Eukaryota; kingdom Metazoa; phylum Chordata; class Leptocardii; order Amphioxiformes; family Branchiostomatidae; genus Branchiostoma; species Branchiostoma floridae. The sequence continues at coordinate 12,164,674 of NC_049994.1, read as the reverse complement.
ACATAGTTAGACGCATGTGTAACCAGAGATCTTTTTTGCCCATTGTCCTCTGCTGTTATTGTTTTTAAGATGTTGTGAGACACAAATCTGTGTATATTAAAAGATATTCTTAATTTCCTGTGCAGTCATTGACAACTGTGATCCCAACCCATGCCTAAACGGAGCTCAGTGCTTCCAGACAGCTGATTCCTACCGCTGCACCTGTGCTGAGGGCTACGAGGGAACCAACTGCGAGATCTGTAAGTCAGTCAGGAACTGTCAACATTCCTGGTCATCCTGTTGTATCTACTTTTTGCCATACGGTTTAGCTGACCACTGTTCCCGATGAATGTAAAAGTTAGTTCGTAGAAACACTAAACCTGTAATATAGTGATCTTTTCAATGATGGTTACTTTTTTAAGGATGCTGTGTTGGTAGCTGCATGTGCATTGAAAGTAATTCACGATCAGTACTACCTCTTGATTTTGATGAAATGCCATTGCACAAGTCTTACAGAACTTCTTTCATGATTCCATAAACTGTCACATAATGCCTTATGTAACAATCATGTAATTTATGGTAGGGTTTGCCTCAGAGTTTAAAGAACAGTTTATCAGGACATTGTCATCAGATTAGACAGAACCATTGTGGTCAAACTGCGGAAAGTATGCAAATGAAAATGTTATGAGAGTCTAAGAAAATTTAATACATGATATTGCCATAATGACTCTCACATGTACATTGTTCTTTTTCTAGATACTGCACTCAATGCCCAAACCTTTGATCTGGTCTTCCTCCTGGATGGGTCAGGCAGTGTGGGAGCCTCAAGCTTCGACCTGATGAAGTCTTTTACCAACCGGATAACAACCAACTTCGACGTTTCACCCACCAGCACCCGGGTCGGTGTTGTACAGTACAGCAGTCAGGGATCTGTAGCCACAGAGTTCCGACTCGATTCTTACAGCAACAAAGATGACGTCATAGCAGCTGTTAACGGGATTGTGTACCAAAATGGCAACACCTACACCGGTGAAGCTCTGAACTACGTACGACAGAATTCCTTTGCTGTAGCAAATGGTGGTCGTGCGGATGTTGCAAACATCCTCGTTGTCATCACGGATGGTCAGTCGGTTGATGATGTCACAGGACCGGCTCAGGACTTGCTCAGAGAAGGAGTCACAGTATATGCTCTTGGCATTGGTGATGGTATCCAGTACAGTACACTGGAGGCCATTGCACAGGATCCAAGTCGAGTACTCCAGGCAAATACCTTCACCAACCTTAGCAACACTGCCCAAGCTCTACAGGAGTCCCTGGGTGATGGTAAGTACAACACTATAATATTATTGCATGTTCTGTTGTATCCCTTCTCTCTAAAATATGTTATATGCATACACTATAAGATTTATTTGCAAAGTAATGATTTAGATAGTGCTACATGTAATTGAAATTATTACTGTAGTCAACACTTTATGCCTTTGTCTCCAGGGCCTATCCCTCTTTCCTGAGATGGGAAAAAAATTAACCCAAAAAATGTGAACATCATGTCATTGAAATTGATGAATATGTATGAAACAATGAAAATCAGCAATACAGGCTCCCAAACATTGAGTGGTACAGAAAAAAATTAAAGCTGGGGACAGCCTTGCACAAATGCAAGTACGAGTCATAAAAAGACATATTACTACGATGAGAATAGTTTGGCTGGCATAATGACATCATGTGTGGTGCTGCTCTTGTGTCCTGAGGGTACTTGTATTTATCAGACATTGTTTTTGATTACAGCTAGGTACTGTGGCAGCCCAGGCACCCCTCAGGATGGCTACACCTATGGCCTGTTCTTCGAGGGCTCGACTGTTACCTACAGCTGTGAGGTCGGCTTTACCCTGGATGGGGCTTCATCTGCACAGTGCATCAACGGAACCTGGAACAACAGCCCACCAACTTGTATACGTAAGCTCTCAGTACATCTACTTGAAACACTCCTGGAAAATATCTAGTAGCTTTATTTTGTAAATTTCCTTTGATACGTTTGTCATTTTGAAAGATTCATGCAGTGAAAATAAGGAATCATTACTTCTTGACACACTCCTGGAAAACATCTAGTAGCTTTATGTTGTAAGTTTTCTTTGATACATCCATATTGTTATGAAAGATACATGCAGTGAAAATATATCCAATCATTGAATTTCCCTCTAATTAGATTTGCATGTACACAACTTTAACTTCATTCTTAATTCTATTTCCTTTTAAAAATCAAGCTAACTTGAGAGTACATGTATATATCTGTCATATCCCTCTGTCATGTTACAGCTCCAGACCCATGTTTGGCTAACCCATGTTACAACGGAGGCACCTGTGTCCGTACTGGGCTGACAACAGACTTCACCTGCACTTGTCCCAGTGATTATACCGGGGACACCTGTCAATCATGTAAGTTGATATGACGAGTTGAACTGTTTTCTGCTTCTTTCATAAAGTTGTAGTTTTGCAGATTTGTATGCTTGGCTTTGTCCTCATACTTTTCTATCAACTAGTTGCTCAACACTTAATGTTGTAGAATTATAAGATTATGATTTGTCTTATGTGACTGAGACTGTCATTCTTGTTTAGGACTGTCTGGCCACAGCTGATGCTGAGTTTTTATGTGTTTTAGGATTAAGCTATGGTCAACACTTGTAAACAAAGGCCATACAAAACATAATATTGATCTCACTTCTTTTCAGATACTGCCTGTCAGGGCCGAAGTTTAGATTTTGACCTGGCACTGCTACTGGATGGCTCGGGAAGCGTTGGAGCTGACAACTTCAATCTGGTGAAGCAGTTTGCCAAGAGCTTGGTGGACAACTTCGAGATCTCCCAGACAGATACCAAAGTTGGGGTGGTACAGTACAGCAGTTCAAGCAATGTGGAGTTCTACCTGAATGCCTTCTCCGCCAAACAAGCTGTCCTTGATGCTATTGATGCTGTAACGTATCAGCAAGGTGGCACCAACACTGGGGCTGCCATCACATACACCATGCAGGAAATCTTCGCTTCAGCTAACGGAGCTCGAGCAATCTACCCGGACGTCCTTATCGTTGTCACTGACGGGGAGTCGTCGGATGATGTGGCCGCGCCGGCGCTGAGCGCCAGAAATGCGGGCACCCTGATCTACGCTGTGGGAGTGGGGAATGGAGTGAACCAGGCGACTCTGCTGCAGATCGCAGGAAATGCCGGGCAGGTGCTGCAAGCCGCAGACTTTGCTGGTTTGACAACTGTTGTACAAAGTCTGCAGCAAAACCTCTGTGATGGTGAGACACTTTCGTTGGTTCTAGATGTAAAATGATTGACATGTTTGTGTCTGTACCAATTCTGTATGATGCTATTTGCATAAAGGGAATAAATTGATGATAAATGTCAAAATTTATATATTAGCATTCTTTGTTTTGTGCAAGAACTAAAAATTATTGATAAGTGTTTAATTGACTTGTTTGATGTGAGACTTGAGAAAGTTGTCTGACTTGTATATTTTCACCCTTTTCCATGTATGAAATTTCTTAATTTCACACCATTTTTGCTGTTGTCTTTTTTCCATTTTGCCAGCTGCTTGTGAAGGTGCTGATGGATCAAATGGTAACACTTCTAAGTGATGATTATGCACATGTTGGTGAAGTTATAATAACGGTACTTAAGTGGTGAAGGAAAAGGACACGTAATATATGGTTAATACTAATAAATGCACTTGAGATAAGCTCCCCTAAGGAAACAACTCTTCAAGCCCCTGTCACACCGTCAATGAGATTTTACCATATTTGTTGATCACCAAAAGATTTCCCGATTTCAAAATTGGCAGATGGCCACACATTTTTTTTTACTTGGGAATTTACTCTTTACTAGTATATTGAATTGGGCTTGGTGGCCTACAAAAATTGGCTGAAACATGAAATATCATGCTGTAGAAATGATTAAGAGAACACTGGGCATGTTGCTGCCAAATATGTAATTTGGAGCCCAAGGACTTTTAGGCCAATTGTATTTATGCTGTGTGACAGGGGCTTGCCTACATGTAGCTTAGTATCAATCTGTTTAATTTCTTAAGCCTACGTTTTCTTACATTCTGCTCTTCATGTTATTCAGCTGCCTATTGTGGTGATCCTGGAGCCCCAGTGAATGGCAACAGGGTTGGGAGCTACTTTGTTGGCAACACAGTCACGTTTTCCTGTAGTGCTGGCTATATCATCCAGGGGAGTCCCACAGCCACGTGCCAGAGCAGTGGACAGTGGACCTCAGCTGTGCCAACATGTGTCGGTGAGTGGAACAAAACAAGATAGAGAAAAATGAAATTTCTTTTAAAGTGAGCACTCAGGAGCTTGGTCATAGCAGACAGGACACAAGCCGCTATAGACAGAATTTGTTAAAATGCTTGAGTCAATGGGAAAAATATTTAATATGACTAAAAAGAGCAGCCACAGTCAAATTATATATATACTAGAGTTCCACGAACACATACCTTTGCCAAATAAACCAGGTTTGTTATGTAGAATGATGTCTGTAGACATAAATGTGTTACTCATTACATTTTATTTTATATGCCCGGAGTTGGTTCATAACATTTCGCCATTGCTTATATCCCTATTTACATCATGATATTAAATTATATCAAGCATCACTTAAGCTATCAGCATACCAAAAATCATGATGATCCTTTCATCCCTTTTTGACTTATTCTCTTTCAAAGTAGGAAACTAAACCGGCTCCTGCAGTTCAAGAAAAGATGTTACCGGACCCAAACATACACCTCTTACTCTCTGCCATCTTTCTCAGTTCCATATGTGTCAAGTTTGAAAGTCCTATCACGGAATGAAGTGGATTTATCAAATTTCCGCATTAATTATGCAAATTGTCAATTTATATAATTATTATCTCATTGTGTAAGTTGTTACTTAGGATATCTACATACCAAAAATCATGACGATCCGTCAACATGTTCATATTTTGTCATTAATTATGCAAATGAGATCATCATCTGCATAATTAATATATATAAATATTTCTTTCTTTCTCAGCTACAAATGTGACAAGTTTGAAAGTCCTATAAAGGAATGCAGTGGATTTACAAACTTTCCTCATTAATTATGCAAATTAGCTGTTGATTTGCATGATTTGAATTCCATCATGTAAGTCTTCCCATTGGCTATCTACATACCAAAAATCATGATGATCCGTCAACACGTTTATATTTTCTCATTAATTATGCAAATGAGGTCGTCATTTGCATAATTAATATGGATTGATTTTTCTCTCTTTCTCATCTATATAATATATGTGACAAGTTTGAAAGTCCTATCATGAAATGCAGCGGATTTATAAACTTTCCTCATTAATTATGCAAATTAGCTGATTTGCATAATTTGTATTTCATAATGTACATTGTTACTTGGGCTATCTACATACTAAAAATCGTGACGATCCATCAACACGTTCTCGAGTTATTCTCGTCCAAAGTTTGAAAGGAAATCGGCGACTGCAGTTCCAAACAAGCCGCTAGGGGGTCTAAACTTATAGTACTTAGTCTCTGCCCCAAGGGCTATCTACCACTCAAAAATCATAACCACAGCATGTCCAGAACACGAGATATAAAAAATTGAGATTCTGCTGCAGTACCGTAGCAAGCCGCCAGAAGGCCCATTATTGAACTTGACCTTCGTTTTCCCGAACCCTACCCACCTACCAAATATTATCGGGATTCATCCAAGACTTCTTGAGTTATGCTGTTAACACACACACAGACACACACACAGACTCACAGGCCTAAAACATAACCTTAGCCATTCTGGCAAAGGTAATTAGTTAGGTGGTCATTATGCAGAGTTGATACTAGTACAGGTTTGACTACTTCCACCTTGTGATATGAATTTTCTAAAACATTCTAATGATTGCATTGTGTCTATATGGTTTATAGAATACACCAGTCCTGTTGATAAAACTAGACTTCGAAACTGAGAGGGTAGGCCAGTCAAAATAGGACTGCAAACCATTAGACTTGCCATACTCTATGAGTGGCATTGCGTGTTCATGTAACTATAAGTTGGCCACTACAGACAAGATTCTTAATGCTTAAGTCAATGGGAAAATTATCTATGGGTCCACAAAAAAATGGCCACAATGGAGTTGGTCACTAGTACAGGTTTGACTGTTTCCATGTCATCTTGTGACTTGAACTTTCCAAAATCCTCCACATAGTTGTATTGTGTCTTTCAGCCATGGTTTATAAGATACCATTACATGTAATATATATTAATGATGACTGTATCAAATATCAGATTACTGTACAGGTAACTAGAACTACTGTGCAAATATCTAACTGCAGATTGTCAGTAGTAGATTGTGAACCTAATTGCATGTCTTCTTCCGTGTTTCCCCACAGCAAGCGACCCTTGTCCAGCTAACCCCTGTCAGAACGGAGCCACGTGCACCCAGGTCGGCAGCACGACTCAGTACACTTGCACCTGTCCTCAGGGCTACAGCGGAAATAACTGTCAAGTCTGTAAGTAGCAAAATACAGAATAAAGATTATTTTGTTTATTCTTTGTTTTGTAATTTTTGTTCTTCGTGGTTATTGATAAGCAACATTGATTGAGCAACATACAGGAGATGGTCTTAAAGACGTGTTTGTTACAATCATTAATGCCCTAAATGGTTGGCAATACCACATTTCTGTAATGCATGTACTCGTTGCAGAAGAGAAAATTGAACCGAACACTTGTCTTGCAAGGATCTGTTTCTGAATCAGTAATAAACTTTTTAACTTTGAATTCCTCTCTTTTTTCTGGACAGTTTCAGCCTGTACTGACAGAGCCCTTGACGTTGACCTGGTTGTCCTGTTGGATGGATCTGGCAGTGTCGGGTCAGACAACTTCAATCTGCTCAAGGCCTTCACTCAGAACATTGTGGGCAACTTTGAAATTGCTGTCAATAACACAAGGGTTGGAGTGGTCCAGTACAGTGACTTCAACAAGTAGGTTTTTCTTGACAAATGTATTATGCTATTTGTCAGTACTTCTTGCATCACATTGCATACTCCGTATGCCTGTCAAAGGTAGCAGAAGCTGTTCGTAGTTAGGACATAAAACTGCTGAGAAATTTGATAAAAACATGTCTTTTCATACCAATGGATTTCTTATATTGTGAATCCTTAAGTGAGTGATTCTGCCCTTTGTTTCTTAGTTTGTAAGGTTAATAAAAACGTAATAAAACTGATGATTACAGCATTTATCTTAGTGCTCAGTTTGAGCTATTTTTGATTCTCTTCACAGTTAGAACACTTGACAAGAGTTGTATACTTATGGTTGTAATTATAATTATGATAAACTCTTCATTATCACATTGTTTTCAGCATTGAATTCAACCTGAATGCGTATGCAACGGAGGCAGAAGTCCTGGCTGCCATTGGCGCTATTTCGTACCAGCGCGGTGGAACCTTTACCGGGGCAGCCATCGACTTTGTGCGACAGGACATCTTCACCACCGCTGCCGGTAACCGTGCCGACAAACCAGACATCCTCCTGGTACTCACGGACGGAGAGTCATCTGATTCCGTGGCTGGACCAGCGCAGAATACCCTGAATGCCGGTGTCACGATCTACGCGGTCGGGATTGGGAGCGGTGTGAACGCAGACACCCTGCAGGAGATCGCGGGCGACCCTGTCAGGGTGCTGCAGGCTGCAGACTTCCAGGGTCTTGCAGCCATCACCAACCAACTGCAGGAGGCACTCTGTACAGGTGAGAAGCTGTAAACATCTTTGCACATGCACATGCACATATGCATACATACACATACACATGCACAGTCACACACATACAATAGACATATGCATACACATACAAATACAAAATAATACACGTACAAAATGCAGATATACATAGTTTTATACACAATGCACATACACGCTCCGAATACACATGTACACAATACACATTCAATACACATGCATATACACATTATGCAATACACATACAGTAATACACAATATGTATTATCCATTATAATGTGTATTATTTTGTACATGCACACGCACACACATACAGTGTACATACACATACACTGTACACATACACATACACTGTAAATAATGCATACATCTACATAAACATATAGTACACATACATGTACACATACACTTACAAATATGCTTATGGATGTAGTGTGTTCTTAACTCAAGCGTCTCGGTACATTATTCTGTAAAGTAACCATTGTAAATGATCAAGATAATTGATTAACCTGTCATATTTCCCTTTTTAGCTGTCTACTGCGGAGATCCGGGCGCACCTGTCAATGGTAACCAGGCTGGCACCTTCTTCGAGGGAGGGGTTCTGCAGTTCACCTGTAATCCTGGTTTTGAGGTGGTTGGGGAGGCTTCTGCCACATGCCAGAGTAGCGGGGAGTGGACCAACCCCGTCCCAAGCTGCACCCCTGGGGCACCCACTGCCCCCACCAGCCAGGGATTCCCACTTCTTGTCCTTGATACCACTGCTGGCACTGTAAGTCAAGTCTGAATGACTTCTACTCAATTATTCCTTCATCAATATCATAACAATAGAATTGACAAAGAATGACAAATGTCTTGATTACCATTGCAGGTGCGAAGTTAGTGTTTGCCTTGCATTTGGTAGATCTTGACTTAGACCCTGGCCCGATTCATATCAAACACTTTAAAAAGTGACATCTGGACTTCAATCATCATGATCAGAACAGTAAATGCACACCTCTATCTGTGCTTAATTTTTGATTTTTTTTTATCATTCAAAGCCTAACAGTTACATAAATTTTGTGGTAATAATGAGATTGAATATTCATACATTTTGTATACATAGTACAGATTACCAAAACAAATTTTGATGATGAGCTTCCATATGCATGATGATCACAGATGAGCTTTTATGATGATTCATATGATTATGAATGACTTTTATTGTTTTCTGTTGTCTTTGTTAGTTTGACCAAGCTGCCTTCAAAGCTGCCATTGCTGCAAACGCAAACACTTACTGCACCACTGCTGGGAACTGTGCAGCAGGCACCGGCCTGGACTTCACGTAAGTTTGTACTTTCTCTATTCAAAATTAGCTTTCCCACTTTATTCAGTGTAAAATTGTACTACTGTACAACTGGCTACCAATGTCTATTGGAATCCAGCAAATATTATTCTTTATTTCACGCACTAAAGGCCCATAACAATACATACATTTAAAAACCGGGAGACATACATATATTCTATAAATACAGAGTGGGTACGACCGGATGATGCTAAAGATATGTACAAAATGAAAGCATCAGCGCTTGTAGACCAGATCAACATAGTGTTGCCAGTAGTTACAGAGTGTGAACATGTCGGAATGAATTGTAATCAATTGTAAATGCTCATAAGTTTCTTCACTACATGTTCTTGACTAATGTCGGTATTGTGTCTCACTTGTCATAATACAAACAAATGCCTATGTTTTACAAAGACTTAGTGTACCTTAAACATAACATACTTACTATTGACTAAGGGCAAGCATATTAAGTCTATGATTTAATGTTAAGTGTGATTTTCTTGGCCCTTGTATTTCAGACCTAACCAAAAACATCAAAACACTAAAGTCTTGTTATTATCTATTTGTAAGGTTATGCGTGTATATGTATGACTTGAATTTCAACCATGTTATTTTGCCTTCCCAGGGCTGACAATGTTGCAGTCCTCTCCACAACCCCGGCAGAAGGTGGCGGCCTGACGGTGACGTTTGTGGTACAGAACGCTAACGGAGCCTCCATGTTGACAGACCCGGAGCTGAACGCCATCCTGACGCAGTACGAATCTGCGATCGAGACGCAAGGAAACTTTGAATACTCCATGGGTGAACAGGCAACCACACCCACCATAATAGCTGAAGGCAGGACTTCAGGACTGGACCAGGTATGTCCAAAAAAATGAACACTTATAATAAAAGATATGTACAAAAAAAAATAGATTATGTCACAGTGAATAATTGCACACTCCATTTGCCAGTGTATTTCATGCATGTATCCACATTTCCCTTATAAATAAAAAGAGAAATCTGATGCCTGAAAGAAATGTTATCAGCAACAAAAGCTAGTATGATTCAAAGAAAAAGTTGGTTTTAGTTATTAACTTTCATCCATCAGAACCATCTTGTCTCATAAATGAACTTCAAGGTGAAGATGCCTCTTTGTTTAGCTCATAGCGACTAATAATTAATATGTATGTTTTAGCATGCTATTAAACAAATAGATCGCTTCAGATTTGTTAATATGAATTATACAATGCTAATAATCTACATATGTATTTGACTTAACTACTTGTTCTCAGTGAACAACAATTCATGACACCGAGACCCAAGATTTAACGAAACTGAGATAAGAAGATTTTTGACACCTTTTTTCTCCTTGATTCCCCCAGACGGAGTTAGTCATCATCATCGTGGCTGCAGTCTTTGGCTTTGTCTGCATCTGTATCTCAGCCTACGCCATATTTAGGTCTTTTGGTCAACAGTAAGTATATTTAGTACTACATTAAAGCTTAGAGTTCTTCTTAAGGTAGACATCATCACAGTACTTCTACTAACTAAAGGCACATGTTAAAGCACATACAGTTGAATTATGTTCTTACCAATTTTCTATTAATTGAAGTTGATTAGTGAATCAGATATACAAATACACAACAAACATTGCTTCCAGAAAGTAAACCAAAGTATATAACAGTTTTTTTACTGAAATTCTGAAAATTTGAAAGCTTTCATCCTTTTTTCCTTTTAATTTGTTACCACTGCTCTCTCTCTCTCTTTCTCTCTCTAATATGTGTTTGACCAGTAGATTTGCCATACCATTATTGATTGAAGTTGATTAGTGAATCAGATATACAAATACACCACAAACATTGCTTTCAGAAAGTAAATCAAAGTATATAACATTTTTTTATTGAAATTCTGAAAATTTGCACAACTTTCAGCCTTTTTTTCTTTTAATTTGTTGCCACTGCTCTCTATCTCTCTCTCTCTTTCTCTCTCTAATGTACATTGTGTTGTATGTTTGACTAGTAGACTTGCCATACTCGCTTATGAGTGCCTGTCCAGCCTATCGCAGTCAATATTCAGGTGGAAACGTTTGTCTTAAGAACTTTCTTTCTCTTTGGCACCACAGGAAGAGGAAAGTAAAACTGAATAATGGACCAAAGGAAGATGTGTACAGCAGTGTAATAAAGAACCGAGCCAGCTCAGCGTACGACTCAGAAAATGGCCACGAGAACACGGCTTTTATGGAAATGAACGGTGACGGTGCAGAAGCAAGGCCTCCCAAGGATTCTGTAACACAGCTATAGGATTAGTGACACTGTATTGTACTTAAGTCTTATTGTCTCAGATGTGTCTTAGAAGCCGCCAGTGGTATCAGTTAAGGAAACTATATACGATTATATTTATTCGTTGCCAACTGCTGAAGGTGCGTATGTAACCAGTGTGGAGATAAAATTTAAAAAATGACTATGATGGATATATTTTTGTCACGATCATAGTTTTTAATACTATGCAAGTTCAGTGTTAGTTAACATTATATACTTTGGATGTTGTAACATGAAATACCTCATCATGAATACAGACTTTGGATGTTGTAAAGATGAAATACCTCATTGAATGTTGCTCTGAAGCACCTACATGCTAGTAATAGTTGATTATTAGTTATCTTGACACCGGAAAATACACACACAAGTGAAAGATGAAAGGGGACGACACTTAAAGAAATGTTTGATGTAAAAATCATGAAGCACTAATCAGAAAACACTTGTTCTTGATACAGTACTCAGTTTGGTAATTTCACTCATGTCATTAGCATGACTAGTACTGTGCACACGTTTATGATGTCACAGTATGTGCACAGGATTCAGTGATGTCATTGTGTTGGTTTACAAGATTCAGTAATGAATGATTTACATCTCTGTTCTATTTTTATATCTGACCCTTACCTCAATCATTACCTCAACAAAAAGCGACCTGCGGGCTGATTTGAGCTTCTCATTGATATATAAAGGTTCAAACAAACAAACATGTTAATACATAAAATGACTGGATTAATAAATAACTGGCAAAAGTTGGGTTGAAAGATTGTTTGCATCCTATGGTATGATAAGCACATTCAATGTGTCAGAACATTGATTTATTTAGCAAAATGAGAAAATATCGCTAAAGTCTAATGAATTTGTGATGAAATTTAAGATTTGCTGTAACACTTTAAGGTAAGTACTTAAAACAATTATACCAACCTGTGTTGAGGCACAGTTATGAGTCTATATAGAATATAGAGTATTTGTCAAAAGATACGTAAGAAAGTCTCAGTACTAAGTATTAATCATTTTGAATTTAGATTTTGTAGCATAGAAATATCTTCTCTATGTGCAAATGTTGGCCTTTAATTGTTTAGATGTCAATGCTGTTCTGAGGTTGTATTTATTCTAGCATTTATATATCACTTTGGAAACGTTTCAAGACAAGAAATAAAGATGGGCACCTTTTAATCACAAAGTCATATGGAATCTGTAAATGTGTGTTTTGTGTTTGTGAATGTGTATATATAACGTTACAAATGTATACGAATATGTGTGTGCGTGTGTAATTGTGTAATACGTGTTAACTTGAAAGTTCATCTGTGTTGGTAGAAGTCATTATTGAACTATTTAAACTGTAATTTCCTACACAAAAATTGAACTCGCCCAAATTTTCGACTGAACAGCACAAGTCTTCTCATTCCTTGACAAAGACAGCATGGTGCTGTTCAGTCAAAATTTGGGTGAGTTCAAAGTTTGTGTTGGAAATTACAGTTTAACTAGACGTTCAATAATTGTGTATGTGCATGTGTGTGCTTGTGGGTGTTTATGTTGGTGTTTCTTTGTTGGCATGATATGCCCCATTAGAGTCTAATCTATACCACCGCTCTCTGTCACTGTAGAAGCTACTGTAGCTACGGGTCTTTTCGGGAAAGGGAAAAATCACGAAAGGCTCTCAAAGGGGTTTGACTTCTAAGGCCTTAGTTCCAGTAATCCGTTCGTTTAGATTTGCATTATCTAAAACATTTTAATTATTAACAACTCTAATTTTTACAACCTTCGTCAGACTCAAAATCTATGACGCACTTCCGTTGTCCTGAGTTGACCCTGATGTTGCTCCGCCTATTGTGTGCATATATGTGGTGTGGTCATGACCAACAAAGGTTCCTTCTTTTTGTTCATGTCGTTCCTGTTCCTGTGGTAACGTTGACATTGGCAGTGCAAAAGTCGTGTGTCAACCAAGGATCTGGCGTTGCGTATCTGAGACAACAGCGACCAAAATGGTGGTGAGTTTCAGTGTTACAACATAGGACATAGTACAAAGCACGTTTGACATTTTGACACGATACCCAGCAGTGCCCAAGGTATGACCTTTTATAGAGTATATATGTACATTAAACTGAAGTTGCTGTCGTAGAATTAGCGATCAAGCAGCCAGAATAGCCGGACTAATCAAAGACTGACCAGCGTGTGCAGAATAAAAAAAAAGTATTGGAAACAGTTTATTCGCCTGTTTTTGTTTCGTCCAAGTGGAACATTATTGACCCACCGGTCAAGGATGAGTCCATGTCAACATGAAAGACACAATCGAAGCCGAAGGTACTTTTGTTCTTTATTTGCACTTTTGGCCAAATTTGTTCATACAGGGGAGTTCAATTCGATTTACCCTAACTGTGGTATCTATCAAAGAATAAAGTAGAAATCTGGAGACCGTACCTTTTGCGCCATGACGAGTCGACCCATGAGTCGTCCCAGACCCCGTCATTAACGTACATCTTCAGCAGGTACTTATTGGGTTGGAACATTGCACCGTAACAATTGATTATAAACATTGCGACTGTTAACGTTGGAACCGTCTTAACAGCCATGGCCGATTGTTTCAAGTGTTTTCAGTTCTCTGTTTATTGGTTGTTCCTTTGTCTAGATCAAATGCAGTAACTACTAGTTGAGGGAGAATTAATTATGAGTTTTCAACAGCCTAGGTCTAGCTAGGTCTAGCCTAGCTCTCTCCAGAACTCAGAAATTTATACAAGAGCAGGACTCTCGACACCCTCTACACTACTACCATGATGTTAGAAGAAGACTCAAATCTAGAAAGAGCTTCATGACCATACAGAGTCTGAACCCTAAGGAGGCTGCCAAGTACAGAGTCGATTGCTGGAAAGCTTCCGACACCCTCCTACCAAATGAAGCTCTCCAGACCCCTTGTGAGTCCCTTCCTCATGGCACCCATCTACCCAGAAGGGAATGGGTGGACCTGAACAGAGCAAGGTGCGGAGTAGGTAGGACCAGAGACAACCTACTGAAATGGGGACGGGTGAACTCAGCTGAGTGTCGTTGTGGCCACCCAACCCAAACCATGGGACACATTACGAAGGACTGTGTATTAGGCCCCAACATCTCAAACCAGGACCTACTAGAAGCTAACGAGAAGGCCGTGGCCTGGCTGCAGTACTGGCACGGAACGCTATGATGATGAACAGCCTAGGTCATCATGTTATTTCATAACTCAGAAAACACATGCACGACATATAGCATATAATCTTTTCCAGACATGTGGAGCATAAATGCAACAATTGAAACGCCGAGTGAATGAGTGATTCCAAACGGGGTAATTACTCCTCGGACCACATCGCCCCAGGGCTAGAGTAGCCTTCGGAACCCAGATTAGAGAGCAGGTGTGTTTTGGTCTGTTTGCAAGGACATTACTGTAGTTTAAAAGGATGTGCATGGATACTTGTGGTACGACTTCTACACAGTTTATCTATATCACCTGGGACTATGCAGTGTTTGTGTAGAAATCGTGTTGGTCCATGATAACCATCCTATCGTGTAGGTAATTATATTCAATGTGTATCTTTATCTGTTCCGTGCCAGTGCTCTAGGACTTGTTCAGCTAGTTCTCTACCGTCGTTTCCTAGCCTCATGAGCAGTGGGGATATATGCACACGGTTTGCCCCCTGCAAAACTACCGAAGTCACGGCACTCGGTTATCCAGTGCTCAATGACCTCCGCACTGGGTAACCAGTACTGAACGACCTTTGAACCACCCTTCTGCACTAGAAACCGAGTACTGAGCGGAGATCAGCACTAGAAACCGAGTGGTGGGCGGAGTTCGGCACTGGAAAACGAGTGCCGAGACAAGTTTAGGTCTGGAATTCCAGTGCTGACGGGTCTTTAGCACTCGAACAAAGCCGTTCCGCACTGGAATTCTTGTGCTGAAGTTTCTTCCGCACTGGGCCCCGAGTGCCGACGACATTTTCTCCACGAATTCCGCACTGGGCGCCCAGTGCGGAACCCGTGACTTCGGTATACTTGCCTGACCCCTTTATGATATAAAAAGCGCACAACTTGTCTCATCCTGAACCTTGTAATTATGCAGCATTTGTACAGAAAGTGTGTCGGTATGATCTAATCTTCATCTTTGTTTATTCATTCCAGTACTCCAGGACCTGTCCGACTACTTCCTGGTGAGTTAGCACTCCGTAGTCGCAGTCCAGATATAGATTCACACGGTATGACTCCTTTATGATACAAAATAAGCATAACTTGTCGTCTCAGGTTTAACCTGTGTTTTTGAAATATCCTATACCACACTGGACACGTTACGTTACTTCTTGCATAGCTAGCTTGATGAAGGCTGTTTTTGTCTGCCGATTTGCTCAGCTTATATAAGTCTTTGTTTACCACACTTTATATGTAGGGTAGGGACATATGAATCTTCCTTTGATTCATTGGTTTAAGCCAAATATCCTGATCTATGCAACACAGCAAGGTTCCCAGTTCTTCTGGTTTGTAGCAAACGACGGTGTGACATGACATGTTTAACCGTACTCATACTGTAGTACAATGTTCTTCATTTTGATTTAGGGTATGATAGATCGCGCTGTTGACATACTACACCGAAGAAACATGTCACAAACACCATACAAAGCAATGTTGTCAAAAATTGCAAGGATCTACGACCACCGTTTATAAGGCCCGAGGTTATTGACAGGACGATCCTTTCAGCAGTAGAAAAATCACACAGTTGACAGGATCATCTTGTCAACAATGCATTTTTTTCTAGCCACTTCCTTTTATTATACGAATTCAGTAGAATTTTTCACAACATATCCGCAACTGTATTGGTGAATGTTCTCACTTCCCTATCCCAAACACAATGTCAGGGGTATAATAGTATCACGAAAGTGACAATAGCCTATCCATGGAGGCCCAATAATTCGAACATTTTGACTCAATTTTAATTGTAATATTAGATTCACTGTGGTTGTAGACAATTCTGTCCAGATTGTTATCGGTGCGAGACCTCCAGTTGGTTCTGGTGACGCCTTGTCCACTAAATGTGCCGAGCACCTAGTCCTCCCACTTCGCTCTGGGACGTCCTCTATATAGGGTGCTTCCAAACTGGTTCTGGTTGTGAGGTGACCAGTTTAATTACTACTTGAGTAGGTGTTAAGGTGGTATCTCACTGCACTTGGGGCACCGGTGCGGCACTGCGGGGTTTGTGCACTGCGGCACTGTTGTTTTATTTTCGCCGATTTTTTATAATCTAGATATTGCGTAATACGTAAAAGCATGAATACACTAAGCCAGGGGAGACAACAAAATACACAAAACGGAAGGAAGTTAGCTCTTTATCTCTGAAATTCGTTGAGTAATCTTGCGAACCCCGCAGTGCCGCACCGGTGCAGGGAGATACCATCTTAACTCCAGATGCGCCACACAAGACTCCCACCCAACCGATTCCTGAATACAGTGAATCTATTATCCATTTAAACTTAAGATACTATTTTGTGTTTTGTCGTTCCCAATAGTGACAAGGACTTGTAACCTTCGCTTAAGTGACCTCGGCTCAAGATCCAGAACAATGCCCAAGGCATTGTTATTTTCCGGTCAGGGTGTCTGGCCGTGGCGATCGCGACTTCTGCTGTGCCTGTTGGTCTGTCAGGGAGGTTTGCATGCAGGTAAATGGTTTGATCCCCAGCTTAAGCTTTAAGAATACTTTTATTCCTATCTATTTCTTTTAAGTCTAAGTACGCACTGACCCGCATTTGTACCTAAATGGAAAAAGAACAACCTATATGTTTTCAAGGCTGGCAATGTTTTGGCTTTGAGATGCGAATTTTTCAACATTTCAAGGGGTGTTACAGAATGGAGCTAAGACGCTTCCGACACAGTTTAGATAATTATGACGATTACACTTACTTTACCTAAGCACCTGCTTGAGCTGAGTCTACTAAAAATAATGCATGATGTAGGCCATTGATTTTATCTTTATTGCCAACATAGTTTCCAAATCAGCCTATATTGTAGTGTAGTACATTTATATGTATCTTAACTGGCAACATTTTATATTGATAATTCAGTTGCAGGACCTTTGGAAAAACAGTGCACTGAAGACGGCAAGGATACACAACAGACAGGCTGCACGGGTAAAGCTCGCCGTTTTGTGCAATTACGTATATATACATGCACGCATGCACTGACATAAATGAGCGAATCGCATTTGTTTTTCCAATACTTTTGATAGATACATTCATTGCACAAATATTTCATGATAATGACAATAATTCATATGCAAAACATTTCAGCCAAACGGATTATGCATTGCACAAAGACGTAAATGTACACATATATATATATATATATATATATCAATAATATATAACTGTTACAGTGATGAGCAAAAAATGTGCATGGTTTTCTTGGTCTCACCTCATGACCATTACATGTTGAAGATGGTATCATCATTTGCGTGGATTGAAGTACATTTATCAACACTTATCTTTGACCACATTTGTAGCTATTCCTCGTCTTCACTTCGCCGGGAGATTCCTTGCCGACTTACCAACCCTCAACAATGAACCCGACAACTTCAACATCGACACGTTCGTCTTTCACAAAGATCCGGGCTACAACGAGATGGGAAGTGGCGACTTCCGATTGGTCAACTGCAGCGTGACGCGAGTCTGCCTAACTGACGGGTCCTGCGTTGAGGATGATCCCATTGTTGGACAGCCAATCATCAGTAAGTTAATTCAACCGAATTAAATAGTCTTTCAGTATATGTATCATATGTATGTCTTATGATAACTGCATCTTTATGTCATTGTCCATTTCAATGCCACTAATAGCAGTGGAATTATTTGGGAATTTCAAACACTATCGACCACCATTATACAATTAGACTTTTCCAGGCTATAAATGACTTCCATTCAATGTCTAAAATCATATACTGACGCCATTATTAAACAATGCCAGTAATTTAGTGATTATACTAGTGAGAATTCAGTTCAAACATATAGGAAACACTGCACCCAAGGCATTATATGACCGTGACAAATTGATTTTCACATACTTTTCTAAGCTTTTTATTCTTTGATGCGCACAATCACCAAAATAACAACTGCACAATATTATACAGCCAGGCTCATTCGCTCACTCGGTGGTTATGTCACTTGACAGGCTTTATGTCATCGTAGATATATGTATCTCGGGTGAATCATTAACTCTTAACTGATTTTCTTGGATACGAAGCTATTTTTACGTATTATTAAAGTTCTATGTCATACAAAGTCTATGATACTATTATGTATGTTCTGTCTCTGTCGTGACCTATACTTAGCTCTCTATACTTGGCAAAAATGTATCATAAATGTCTTCATTGATTATTCCGTCAACCTCTTATCAAGGGTCTGCAGGCAAATTGGTCGACCATGACCCGGAAAACCAGTTTCAACCTGTCCTCTGGGGGTTGGCCATTGGCGTGAACGGGTTTTTCAGGGGAGACCTAGTGGCTCGTCCGGCGCAGCACTTCCATGACGCCTGCGGAGGAGACTTGTGCCACGAGGATGAATATGAGGGAGACGCAGACTCGGCAATGCTCGTCTCAACCCTTCAGAACGTGGCGTGGGAGGAGAACCAATCCACATTCATGAGCCAAGTAAGGTCTCTCCGATGCAAGACCAACTTCACCTTCCATGTCAAGATGACGCTTTACAACTACAGGGGTGAGTCAGAAAGTGACGCCTTTCCCTATGGTCGGGTGATTGGTACAATTTTTGCCATCGCGTCAGAAAACCCGCTTCCGCTAGGCCCGTACAAAAGAATGCTTTGGGGAGACGGGCGGCCGCCTCTGTTTCACGCACCATTCTACGTGGACAAATGCAGGAAAAGGATTGTATTGGACTTTTCGAATAGTATTAGATCTGATCTCTTCGGAAAGATCGTGAAACCATGGGGAGGGACAATGTACCTACATCAGTTCAACGGAACGTACACTCGCTGTAACGACTGGCAGAAGGACAGAAAATTCACAAAAAAGATCGAATTCGGCGGAGAAGACTGGCGCAGGAAGACCTCGGTAATGATAGAAATCGCCTTAGATGACGACGAACTCAAGACAGTAGAGGATCTCCCATATGCAGTAGTGATGACTAATGAGGACCTTAGGAATCAAGATATTTGCATAACGCTACTTGCGGAAAGACAAGACGGGTTACTCGCAAGCCCTGTAGACACGTTTACTTTCCGGAAGGAGCCTTACACCTCCTGGTCTATGAAGTTCAGAGTCTTCAGTTTTGGAAAGTCTGCTACAGGAAGCGTCCTGAAGCCAACAATGTACCACCCTAAGAACGACTCCAAAACGGTAACAGTCCAGGAGTGCATAGCTAATTCAAATGGTATTTGTGATCTAAAGTTTAAGTCCCTCGATCCTGGAAGGCCTCGAAAGCAAAACCAGCTTGATGGACAGCTGTACAAGTACGTCATACACGCGCAGAACTCAAGCGAAGAAGAAGCACTCGAAGTGAAAGATCTGACCGTTTGTATCGTTGTGTATTCGGCGCACAACTACACTCCCGGTCGTGTCACGTGGTACAATGACGTCTACCCGATCTTCCAGCAGTACGCGAATCTCTATCCTGTCATGAAGCCTATCATTAACCTGGCCAGCTACGAGGACGTCACGGCAAAACTTCGCTTGCTGGAGTACGCACTGACTCTCCCAGAATCACACCCGAACCACATGCCGATCACTCGGGACCTGTCCCAGCCAAAACGAGACATGATACTGTCCTGGGTAAGGGACACAGGCGGCGGTAAACGCCTTCCTCCGGTAGGCACCGCACCGTACGGCGTTAAGGACCTGAAAAAGGCACTACAGACAGCCCTGGAACTAGAACTGGCTACGATTCCTCCCTATCTCACCGCCATGTTCTCCATAAAGGACGGGCATAACGATGAGATAGTGACGATCATCAAAAACGTTGTCATCGACGAGATGAAGCATTTAACCCTTGTGGCAAACCTACTGAACGCTATTGGTGGAGAACCGGTGTTAAACAAGTCATCAGTAGTACTGTCGTACCCATCGCCTCTGCCAGGTGGCGCTAATCCGGAGCTGACTGTCGCGCTTGCCAGATGCTCCAAGAATCAGATCCGTTCCGTGTTTCAGGCGATAGAAAGGCCTGATTGTGAAAAGGAGTTTTCCAACATATATCGAAGTCTCCGTAAACTCTCACAGAATACTCTCTATTATGATGACTTCGCACAAAACACCGAAGTTCAGGAAATCTTGGAAAGTTGTAACAAACTAACGAAAAGGCCTCAAACTATTGGAGCCATGTACATCCACGAGATTCTCTGCCCATTGGCGACACTTACAAAGAAGACTTCTGGTGGAATATTTAAAAAAGGTGACCCTAAGAAGCAAATATCAGAAGAAAACTGGCTTCGCGAACATCCTCCGTTCAAAGTCAATGACTTTAACTCGGCAATGCGAGCAATAGCAACCATAGTGATGGAGGGGGAAGGAGCCGACCCATGCAACCCTCTAGACGAATTCGGACAGCCCTCGCACTACTTCAAATTTGCCGAAATATTGTACGGAAAACGGCTGGTCAGAATGAATGATCCCCAAGCTCTGCTGGGCAAATGCTCAGACAGGTTCATTCCTTGTGATGACGACATGAAGTGTGACAAAAGCCCAGAATTTGTCTTCGCAGGGCGACCACTGACGTTTTTTGAAGACGACGTCTGGCCGATCATTTCCAACCCACGGTCCGACAGGTACCGCCCAGGCTCGAGAGCTCGCAAGTTCTCTGACAGATTCAACAAGATCTTTACGGACATTCTGAAATGCCTCCACACGGCTTTTAACGGTGACCCGGCAAAAGTGAAAGAATGCACAGGCATGATGCCGTCATTGACCGTGTGGGCTAAGAAGCTGGTTCGGACTCCCATTGACCCGGAAGGACATCCGAACGACGGACCTAACGCCGCACCAAGCTTTGAGTTCTATGAAGACTGAAAGGACAAGGACTAACACGTGCTGACCGCCATGTTGTCGTCCTTGACCAAGAATTGACCGAAGGTCACGCGCAAAAGGCTATCTTAAACAAACTATTGCTAAGGTTTTATGTATTCCTCTGGTATTTTCTGCTGTACATGTGAGCTATGCACAATGTGTTATTTCCTTATTTGTGAGGTCCGAACATTTGTAGATGTCCGCTTGAACTAGGATTGACTAAAATACTTTTGTTTATGACCTTTAGTAAGGTTCAGTCAGAAGAAAAGGAACCATAACTGTTATTGTACAGTACTAGTCTCGGTGATGTAGGTCAAGGAACAGAATGTCGGAGATATCACAAGCTAAAAGACTTATTACGGCACTGATACTATAGTATAATGTCATCCTGTGTATAAGTCACTAACAATGGTTTATGCTGCAAAATCAAACTGCGGCAGATAATATATATATTAATATTATGGAAACACTTGCCTCTGTTACACAATCTCTTGCTGCCAGGGCCTCCATTCTTCTAGAGAACCGGTAAAAAGATTTTGGTAAAGTGGTATAACGACAGGGTACTTGGTCCAGAAATTAGTTTTCTTGGTTCAAATCCGTTGATATGTCATCGATCATGTGCCAGGGAAAGGCACTTGTACGGCTTTCCTCGCTTCACTCAGGTGGGAATGAGTGCCTATCTTCAATTAGGGCCGTCTCTCGAATAGGGCGTTAAATGGCCGGAGAGGTCCCATGTTTGAAGAGAGTGACACCTCAAGCACTTTAAAGAACCCACCACAACCGAAAAGAGTAGGGGTCCTTCCTGGCCTAGTGTGAGTGGATCCAACCTAGCAGTTTGTTCTCCGGGCGATAGCCACCTGTTATGTCAATCCCTCCAAATGCTTTGAATCTCATAAAGAAAAACGTTTTAGGTTGGCCGTCAGGAGCGCGCTTTAGTGAGTCTATGGATATACCATATGACTCGGAAAGATGGTTATGCTGTGTCTATATACATTAGTCACCACCAACTGTCCGTCAGGTCCAAGAGCAATGCCGAATGGGTTGTTGATTTTAACGACGGAGCGGACAAACTTCCCGCGGCTTGTGAACATGTCGACCCGCCCATTACCCTGGTTAGCCACGAGGATGTTACCAAAACGGTCCGTACAAATGCCTCTCGGGAACCGGAATTGAGCTTCAGCGCTTCCCCGGCCTCCAAATCTGAATCGCAAATTCCCAGAATTGGTGTACACATAGACACCGCGGGATGTATAGTCAGTGACAAGTACATCCCCGTCTTTGTTTGTTGTGACGTAGTCAATTTCTAGTTCTTGATCTTTTCCAAACCGCCTCTCAAACGAGCTGTTTGTCAGAAAGATCCAAATTTCGTCAGACGTTTCCACAACGATCTTGTTGTTATTTGCGTCCACGGCAATGTTGGGGTACCAAGCCCAGCATTGTACGTCCACCTTGGTCACAGGCACACCGTTTGGGTCGTACTGTACCACAAATAGCACGTCTTCGCCAACATAAGGTCGCCCCACCACCCACACAAGACCCTCACCGTCAATAGCGACATCAGTAGGGAACATGGCTTCCCCATTTTTACCTAGCAGTATGGTTGGGAAGAAACGGAGGTAGACTCCTGACATGCTGAAGACTTGGACTCGTTTGTTCTTCATATCAGACACAAAAATCTCTTCGGAGGAAACGGCTACTCCACGTGGCTCTGAAAATTTCCCAGGGTAGAATCCTTTCCCACCAATGGTGACCTTAACGTTTGTTTTTGAGGTTGCTGTCAGCGTGGGTGCTACGTTTTGACCAATAGAACAATTGACAGATCTCATCTGCAAAAGAACAAGAACAAGACAATACTTTCATCTTCTTGTGCGTTTAAAATACTAATCTTTTAGTGGAGAGCATTTGGAAAGCATCATCTACAGCATCTCCCAAGGGCTTTTCAAATTTTCTCAGGATTCATTGTACCATAAATCTGTAAGATAGCAACTAGCTCGTGGAAGCATTTAATATCAGAATGTCTTCGTACAAGCAGAAACGACGTTGGCCTACCTTTTGATGATTATGTGGGTCAGTCTTGAAGTAAATGGCGGCAAAGATTCCTCCCATGATCCAAATGAACACCATGATAGCTGCTACTATTGCAACGTACACTCGGAGACGATTACATTCTGGAAAATTTTTGTTTGACAAAAGATTGAATTATTTCTCAGACAACGGCCCGGAATGATATTGTATATACATAAGGATGACTACAAGGATCATAGCACAAGCATCACAGTACACGGTTAGCCCTATTCAGACGGGGATGGGGGTGGGGGGTTGTGGCGCTAAAAGTGACCGCCAACTTTGACGTTTTATATCTCCCAAACGGCTTGTGCTAGAACAACTAAACTTGGCGACTTTTCCTAAAATATTGTTGGCAACAATTTACAAAAAAGTTAGTAATTTTTCGTGTTGCCATGGCACGGGTTTCTGAAAGGCATACTTTACAAAATTCACTAATTTTGGTTTAAACAATGGTATTTCAAACAAATATTTTCAAACTAATAGATGTAACTCACCACATGCTGGTTCTTGTTCAGCGTTTGGCACGTACGCCGGAGTCGGAGCATTCTGTCCATACATCGGATTCGGCCGCAAGGCGTTTTGTGCGCGCGTTGATATGGGGATAGGAGCATTCTGTGCATGCGTTACATTAGGATGCGGAATGTTATGAAGATGTCGAGCTCCCATTGTGTCGTCATTATTCACAGCGAAGGCTGAAATATCAGCATTATTTGTGGATTGTTGACTTTCTGGTTGTCTCCTGGTGGAGATTCCAATGTTGCTACTTGAAGACGATTTTGATTGCGTTTCTCCCGAATCTTCCCCAAACGTCAGGTCATGCTGGTCCATGTATGCAACAGCGTATGGTTCAATGTCGGAATCCTCTAGGATATCGTCAGGTACTTGTCCTCTCGAAGATGCAACAGCATCGTCTACGTCCATGTAATCATCATCGTCATCTTCATCACCACCACGACCATCATCATCATCAGCAGCATCTTCACCATCGTCCTCCTCCTCCTCACCATCATCACCACCACCATCATCATCATCGCCACCACCATCATCATCATCACAACCACCATCATCATCATCAGTGTTTGACAGTACACAAGTCAGATGAACATTGTTCTGCTGTGCAGATGCAGATGCACATGGCTGGAGGCAGGGGGCGCCTTCACTGCTAGCGGGTTCGGTGGAAACGTTTAGTGGGGGCGTGGGGGCGTGTTGTGGGTACGCCGGGTTCGGGTCTCGGCTGTTTACTGCTTCTTTCCCACTGGAGGTCTGGGTACTATGCTTGTACATAGGATTCGGGTCCCTGGTGTTGGTAGCCATCTGGTACATCTAACTTGAAGAAGAGGAGTGATATACATGGTATTACCATCCCCAACAAACGCTGATGTGTCACCACTTCTAATTCCCCACAACCCAACACCCCCACCCCTTCATCATTCTGTTTGGTCCTATTTTAACACACACAAGCATTATGTTTCATCTGGAAATTGAAAAAAAAAGAGTTTTCTAATAACCTAATGACATCAATAAATTCATTAACCGTTTCTCAAATAAGACATACCAGACAATTTCCTGTGACGAAGTGCTGTCAGTTAATTGCTCTACTAGTTGGGACTGGTACAGACATGCATTTTGCATTGTCTTGGTGTTTTTAAATCAATAACAAAGGAGAAAGTGACGTACGCTTGATCCTACTGGATGGTTCTGGAATTGAGAGGGCGTTTTTCTAGAAAATTTCAAAGAGGATAGTTAAAGAAATGGACAACGGAATGTCATTTTTTTGTATGTAGGTAGCTTAGAAAATATGTACAAGATGAAGCACAAAAAGTTTTCAAGACACTTTATCTCCACTGTGACGCTAGTGTATCATGCATTTAGAAATTTGAGAACACCAAAATGACTATACCATTAAGGCTAAGGTCACATTTCCAAACCGGGGCCCGACCGGGCAGCTTTCGGGAGCGAAAAGAATAATATGAAAGACATCAAAATACACAAAATGTCAAAATGAGATCCATGGGCAGGATATGTGTGTATTTCAAGGTATACATTTTGAATTTTCGTTTCTTGAAACATCCCGGCCGGGCCCCGGGTTGGAAATGTGACCTAAGCCTAAGCAAGAGCCAATGAGTAATATTCGTACCTGTCGGACGGCACGGTGTGATGATTACGTAGACTCCGCAACGTTTTTAAAAATCATCCTTGGCAACAATACCGGTTATTTTTTAAAGAAGATACTCCGCTCCAGATTCTTAGTAGCTCCTTGGCGAGTGTTTTCTGTTGAATGAGATGTGACGAATTCGAAAATGTGGAGGTTTGATTGAAATTAAATATGCAACAGTTGGGACCTGTCATTTGTCGTAGAGGGTTCACAACATTATGTATGGTACACATTGTATAAATTGTATTTCATCTCGTTAACACGTATTTACTTGTACCACATACGCACCACACATACATATACCAAAACTGTAACGCGCACACACACGCGCGCACACACGCGCGTGCTCACACACAAACTTACGTCACCATACCCGTACAAGGATACACCACAGACATTCTGACATACATAGTGAACTTTGCACTTTGAACTTTAAACAACCTGACGGCCGCGGCCTCGGTTTGCTGTGGAGTGTATCGAGCTAGCAAGTCAGCTCAAAGAGGTAAAAACAGCACATGCAATCAGTACTATAACAGTATTGTTTACTCCAATAGACAAAGCAGAAGCATAAGTGTGAGAGCTATGTGAGAATCTTGCGGTTACGGCCGTGAAAGTCTGTGTATTCGCTCGTGTATTCTTTATGATTGCTGTGGATGTCAGTTTCAGCCTGTATGCTCTTGAACTTTTGAACTCTAAGCAGTTCGTTTTGGCTGTGGTCACGGTACGAGTGTGTGAACGAAGCTTACAAGTGCTGGCGTTCCTTTGCTTGCGGTGACATACAGACATACGTACGGTCAAGTACTAGACTAAGTATCTTATATTCATGAAATATAATCCGGCCATTTAGATTCCGTGCTGCTTTTAACAATCATTCTTCATAAACCTACTCTTTAATATCCGAAATGTTGAAATTTTCCTTACAGTCCTTGTTGTGAATTTAGTACCCTTACATCGTACATAACGCATGGATTGCCTTAAAGTTTGTAACTTTCTTCAGAAATTAACGTTACCTCTTTGATGAACTGAGCAAGCATTCTATCTTCTTATGCATCAAAATAAAAGTGAACTGTTCCACAATTTGTGTTATTAGATGGTGAAAACAGGTCTACTTGAACGGCTGCAGGAGGGCCCTGTGATAGGAGACGGGGGTTATGTCTTCACGCTGGAGAAGCGGGGTTACGTCATGGCCGGACCGTGCACCACAGAGGTCGTCATCGAACATCCTGAGGCCGGTGGGTTCGGCGTAGAATTTTCTCCTTGTGTGAAAATATTCTTCCTTCTTCATATATGTACCTTGCTACCTTGAAGACTATATTTTCGGTGCCGTTTGTGCCAGTGGACAGCAGAATTTAAGAAGCTATGGATAGATCTAATGATATTTGGTTGGTCACCGTTGGTGGGTAGGTGTCAGTAAAATGAAGATAAGTTCGATAAATGGGTTCCCTACCCGTCGGCTATCTCACAGAACTTCCGGTTTTGATGTGTGTCCGGGACATATTGTAGTAGATAACTCTTGGGACATGAGAGTGAATGGTGTAGGTTTGGCCCCCTAGCGACTTTTCTATTCATTTCAGAGTAGGCAATTTTCTATCTACAGTCAAACCTGTATTAGCGGCCACCTTTGCATAGCGGTCACCTGACCACTGTGGGCACTTTTTGTCGGTCCCTTTGATTTTTTCCATTGACCTAAGCATTAAGAAATAATCTATAGCGGCCACCTCTCCAACGCGGCCACGGTCACACCATTTCCGGTCCCGTCGATACAAAAACACCGCATATTGCGGCCATGCAGCTCTTACAGTTCCCGACAAGATCACTTTGGCGGTAGCGTAAGGTACGCGTATCTGGAACGTTTGAGCGTTCGACCTGTCATTTGTCACGTAGAGGGTTTACAACATTATATATGGTACACATTGTAGAAATTGTACACCATCTCGCACAGACGAATGTACATGTACCACATACACACCACATGCACATATGCCAAACCTGTACGCACACACACGCGCGCGCGTTCACACATATACTTACGTCACGATACCCTTACAACAAGGATGCACCACAGACATGTAGACATACATAATCAGCCATGTCCCTTGTCATCATTATTGGCTTGGCAAGGGTATGAATAATTCTTATTGACAATGTACAGGGAGAACTTGATGAATACATTATGTACATTTTCGCAAATACGTATCCAGTTTCAATTGAAAATTACAGAAGATTCATAATGACAATGTCGAATTTTCATATTAGATGCATCATACGGTAGATTCATCAGATGCCAAATTATGGCAGATATGATTTTGAATGGTCCCTTAGGAATACAGTGTTCCATACTACGAACACTGATACGAGACCCCCCGGATTGCACTTTGAACTGTAAACGACCTGACGGCCGCGGTTTGTTGTGGAGTGTATCGAGCTAGCAAGTCGGCTAAAAGAGGTAAAAACAACACATGCAATCAGTATCAAAACAGTATTGTTTACTCCATTAGTGTGAGCGCTATGTGAGAATCTTGTGGTTAGCCGTGAAAGTCTGTGTATTCGCCCGTGTACTTATCTTTCTGATTTGCAGTTTTAGGCAGCTAGGTTCTTCAACCTTTGAACTTTGAGCAGTTTGTTGAGGCTGTGGTGTGCGAGTGTGTGTACGAAGCTTACAGGTGCTGGCGTTCCCTCGCTTGCGGTGACATATAGGCAGGGCCAAGTACCTTAGACCATCTAGATTCCGCGCTGCTTTTCACAATCGTTGTTTATATACGGCTACTCTCATCCGAAATGTTAAAGATCTCCTAGTCCTTAAGCTTGTTGTGACTCTTCGTACCCTTGCATTTATCTTGTATCATAAGATGGTGAAAAAAGGTTTACTGGAGCGGCTGCAGGAGGGCCCTGTGATAGGAGACGGGGGTTATGTCTTCACGCTGGAGAAGCGGGGTTACGTCATGGCCGGACCCTACACCACAGAGGTCGTCATCGAACATCCTGAGGCCGGTGGGTTAGGCATAGAGGTTTCTTCTTGAGTGAAAATATTCATTTTACCTTCGCTACAAGGTTTTCTGTAGCGTTGGTATATGTCTGTATGTGTCTGTGTTTGTGTCTATGTAGTTGACCACCTTAATTCCAGAATACTGGCTTGTCTTGATACTTGGTACGAGCCCCCTAGCGTGTTGGTACGGTGCTACGGCGGAAGTTCCGGATTTGATATCTCAATTTCTGAACATGTTATAGTCGTGGCCCATGGTTTTGTTTTAGTGGTAGATAGCTGTTGACGCCGAGAGTAAGTGGTATGGATTTGGACCCTCTAGCGGCTTGATTTGGAAGGGACCTGGGTGTTTAGGTCAGACTTTGAAAGGGAATGACTCAAGAATGGGTTGACGGATCGTCATGTTTTTGGGTATGTAGATAGCTTATTATAAGTGATGCTCACGCTATCTACTTATGCTAATTTCATACTTACAGTAAAACAGTTACACCGAGAGTTCATGCGCGCAGGCGCAGATGTGCTCCAGGCCTTCACATTCTGGTCGACAGACGACAGACTGTCTCTGTCTGGTCCTGACGCCCCTGGGAACGAGACTGGCAAGAGCATCACGGTAAGGAAACCGTTTGAAACTCATCATCTCCAAGCAGATCCTACGCAACTTTGATACTATGTTATGCCTGGAGATTCTCTCTCTCTCTCTCTCTACATACGCACTGGTCCAGCTCATTTGCAAGTTGGCTCATTACCTATTTTTATTTTTCAATATCTCACAACGACTCTTGTTTAAACTTGGCAATACCCTATCGTAACATCAACGTAAGTTTCACACGAAACAAAATTTCATTCTGTTTCATTGCTTTGTATTTATGTTTTATTTATAGTGTATCAAGTTATACTTTGCTTCTAATTGTTACTGTTATTAGTACCGTTTTGTCTTACATTGTTTACCTGTGTATTTTGTTTTTCAAGAGGAGGCAACATGTAGATACGTTTAATAAACAAATACCATACGTTGTGTGCGTTTATTTCACATCCAGTGCAAAGAAATGAACGACCAGGCATGTACTATAGTGAAGGAGGTTGTTGGGGACGGAGATACCCTCGTCTGTGGAGGGTTATCCAACACTCCATCTTACGCACAGGGGAAGGGAAGGGCAGCCGTACAGAAGGAGTTCAGCAAACAGGTCGACAGTTTCATGGAACAAGATGTGGACTTCCTATTGGCTGAGGTAAGTCACGTCAGCTTCGTCGTCTCAAACAGCAAATTCGCTTTATGTTCTGTTGATAGAATTTTCATCTAACACTGACTTCTTTTAAAGGTATACACAAGAATCTCTAAATTTTCGATGGCTGTCGGTCTATCTTGTTCATGGAGTGACCCAGTCTCGCAAGACGAGTGTGAGACTAGGTCGACGAGACTCGCGTCTTATGTTCTGGACTTGCTATTGGTTGTGGAAAGTCACGCGATCTGGTGGCGCTACCAAAAACAAGCAGGACTTGTCGTATCGCAGTGCGTATACATGTACTAGGAAACGTATCTGTGCAGAGCTTTATTGTGTGTTAAGTGGAAAGTCATGCGATCTGTAGTACGGTTTATTACCACATTTTCACCAGCTCAAAGGGAAGGTGGCGTTACCAAAAACTTGTCGTGTCGAAGTACGCATGGTACTAGTAGGAAGATTCTTTTTTGACTGAACGTACCGGTATCTGTGTAGTTCATTGGTAACGTGGAGGAGGCCGAGTGGGCTATCGAAGTGCTGAAGGGAAAAGGGAAGCCCGTAGCCTGTACCCTGCGTATCGGGCCGACAGGAGACGACAGCGGCGTTCCAGTCGGGGAGTGTGCCGTCAGGATGGCTAAAGCAGGTGGGTGCTAATCTCCAAGCAGATAATACGGTTACCGTAGCATATTATATGGTATCAAAAAAAGTATAGCCGGCCTAGGAGTCTGTATAGCTTCCGGTAGCCAATGTACACTCCTAGGGCGGCCTCACTCAGTCCTTTGTCAGTTTTTGATACTATCTTGTGCTACCGTAGATTAGGCGAGTGCTTCATATCCCGGGACGGAGGACGATACCAACTTCCCACCACGTTCGACTCGTTGCTCCTCGTGTTACACTTTGGTGTAGTCACGCGTTCTTGGCAGTCTGGTCAGGGATCACAAGATGAAAAAAGTCACACGCTCTTGATGTCTTAAGTTGGATAAAGTTGGATAAAATAAATTTAAAGACACCTTACAAATGGTAACAAACAACAACAAGTATTGGATGAGAAAAACATCCAAAAAAGAATTTGCCCCGAGTGAGGATCGAACTCACGACCTTGAGATTATGAGACTCACGCGCTGCCTACTGCGCCATCGAGGCAGCTGACATATCTGCTATGCAAATTTGTTCTCCGACCTAGCAAAGAATTCCGTATCAAAGTCCAACATGTTGCCTCAGTCGGTACAGAATGTTAACAAGAAGCGAGCATAGTACAGTGCTAAATTTTCTTACTATATACAAAGGCACTGGGATCAAATGTTCTTTCGAGTTTATATTCTGAAGTGATTGGTCATCAGCATTGATCCTGAAGAAGACCAAGGTGGTCATTGAAAATTTGATCCGTGTATGCCTTTGTGTTGGAAGAAAGTTAAGCATTTTATAATGATTACAGATGAGCTTCCATTATAAGATGTGAGCATTATCAGTAGATGAACCTTAATGCCTCATTGTACTATCTCTTTGTAGGTGCTGACGTGGTTGGATTGAACTGCCGGTTTGATGCCAACACCTGTCTGAAGACTATAAAGATGATGAAGGATGCGCTGGAGAAGGCAGGACTGTCCCCGTATCTGATGGTCCAACCAAACGGCTACCACTCACCGGAGACCGAGCAGACGAAGAACGGATGGACCATCTTGCCGGAGTTTCCGTTCGGTAAGAATACTATATTTTGTTAAGTAATAATCAAAGTAACTAATTGCAACATTTGATCAGTTGGCATGAAAGATTGGAAAATGAATGCCGAAACTTTCCGACCAATCCTGTCAGAATTACACAAACTTTCATGTCAATTCATTGTTATATCAGCGTGATGAAAGGGAATTTATGATCGTCACAGAAACACGCTTCTGGGGCCCAATTATATTCAGAAAGGATTCTTTGAGAGTGACCATTCGGAGTAAATACAGGCATGAGACCACACGAATTTATCAAGACAACGTTCTAACGTTTAGGTCATTTATAGTAGATTGTAAAATCTAGAAATATCTAGTTGTTCTTCAAATGTTTTTCTACATTCCCTCGCCAGCTCTGGGCCCTCGGCAGATGACCCGCTTTGAAGTCCACCACTTCGCCCGAGCGGCCTTTGACCTCGGGGTCAGGTACATCGGCGGCTGCTGTGGATTTGAACCTCACCACATCCGGGCTATATCGGAAGAGGTAGTCACTGGTGTCGACTAGAGGAATTTTGTTGTTGATTCTCACTTTGCCGTTTACCATTTTCCCCGTCGTCTTGCATTGTTTTGTCATTGTTTTGTCTTGTGCAAATTTTCGGCTTCATTAATGAAATTAGAGTACAGCAAATAAATCACCTGGTGAAATCGAGTTAGTAGGTCACTTCTTTCAGACATATTTCTCACGACATTAGACGGGGATATGAAATAGATATTCCTCTTAAATAAATTTGCAATAACATGATTAAAGATATGAGATATATAATATTAACTGTACTGAAGCGCACAGTATATTTCTTTACGTTTCGTAGCTGTCTCCAGAGCGCGGAGGAAAGCTCGGAGACGCCAGCAAGAAACATTTGCCGTGGGGA
This sequence comes from Branchiostoma floridae, assembly GCF_000003815.2. NCBI lineage: Eukaryota > Metazoa > Chordata > Leptocardii > Amphioxiformes > Branchiostomatidae > Branchiostoma > Branchiostoma floridae. Next base: position 12,132,299 of record NC_049994.1, on the reverse strand, counting down.
GGGGCGCTGAAGACGGACCAGTCTGAGAAAGACTTTATCAAGTAAGGATTACTAGTACATCACATTGTCGTTCACCGTAGTTATATGACAGACGCTATACTGATGTATGTCATGGCGTTTGCAGAAATCACTATTTCTAAATGCTAATTTCTTTGAGTACTCTTGATCAATTTCATTTTTCAGTTATGGCGGCAGAGTACAGTATTTCTACGCGACCCCCGGAGTTAATGACGTAGGGGTAAAAACATAGTGCGGTCGAAATCTTCAATCGTTCGTAAATACCTTAAAGTACATGTAAGCGAGGGATGAACTTTACTGTGTGGCAGCATAATATGTCGGCTTTCAGATGGCACGAATGAGATTTTTCAGTTTGGCCTGTCGTTGTTTAAATACGCGTGACCTTTACAGCTGGCTGTCTAAGTGAGTCGGCTGCAGTTCCGGGTGACCCCGCATGACCCTATTTCAAAGAGGGCGTCACAATGTTAAAAAACCACAATATTTTTTGTTTTTGGTTATTTTGTACGTTGTACCCTCGACTTTAACATACTAGTCTGTCGTGCTTCCCAAATGCACCCTACTATAATTTTATCCGCGTCGATGTCAGTCACCTTGCGGTCCTTAACTATAGGAAGCCCCATAGGCCGAAAACTGTATTCTGCTACCTTATGTCACAAAAGTAGCCGTGGCAACACTAAGAGGACGTATTTTGTTTATAGCCCTTTACTCAGCCCTTACATGAGTCGTGACAAGATTAAATGGGAAAAGCTGACCACCAGGACGCGAGCAAAAACTACCGAAAACGCTATAGAAAGTTACCACACTATCAAACATGGCGGTGCAGTTCACTCGATACAGCAACACTGGGTTGTGTTCTGTATATCTTTTGTTTGAATTCAGATTACCACAGCTAGCACGAAGCATTGCGAAGAGAAAGAGCTCAGACTAACTATATCTACTCTTCTTGCGTCTGTCATACTTTTGTTTCTCCAGCGGAAAGGATACCAGGGAATACTGGGAATCCGTAAAGCCAGCCTTGGGCCGACCAGGGTTTCCGGACGTTCAGGAGAAACTCTTCCGCCAGTGAGCACTGACGTCACAGGCAGCGGAATCCTACAACCTGGCTGACGGCTTTGAGAGGACATAATCTAATCGATGGGTAAATGTAAGCATATGAGATACATTTGATTGAATTGATTAGTTTGTGATAAACAGTGACTGTGAGCATACCAATATTCGGTGACCAGTCTACGATATTTCCTACTTTCAACATTTTTGATAACCACTGATGATTTCATGAAGACATTTTTCCGTTTTCATGTTTCTTCGATATTCGTTTAGCTTTTTTCACAGCTCTAAGCTGTGCGTTGTACCATTTTTAACTGTCAATAGCGCCGCCTAGCGGTCTTTATAATCTCACATCATAACACCTTTAAACTTTGAGAGATGTACTCTACACAATGCTCTTGAATAGCAACATTCTCCTGTGTGAGACCTATGAATAAAAATTGATTGTGGCAACAAAGTCCTTCAGACGTTGGAAAACGTTTGCACAATGTACACAGTAAGACACATTCTTTCTCTTTTCCAAGAATAGAGCTTTGTGTTTTGCGGGTGGTCGTTTCTGGCAGCCTTTAATATGTGCCATGAACAACATGGAATCTGAAACAGTCTATCCTTTACACCAGACTGCAAGATAATCGTGCAATGGCATTGCTGAAGTGAAGCATGACAAATCCGTTATGAGTTGGTTGTTATTGCTACCACCTGCAGATATTCCATCCCTTTCGAAGAAACTGACTTTCCTTGAACCTAGAGTTTGTTATATCAGGAGTTTCGGAGATCTAAATCAGCAATTATCAGTACTAATATGTATGCGTACTTTTAATAAAGCGTGCGTTATTCATAGACAGGAACTCAGCAAGCGGTCGTGCTGGTTTGAGTATTGCCTCTGATAGCCACAAGCCACAATATCTGTATGAGTTAGCTTGTCATATAAATAGGCTGGTGGTAGCGGAATAGATAGCTGCTAGAAAGCTTGGCAACCAAATATGTACTGGTTTGGTCACACAATGTTATATCCTGAAATCTGACGGACCTTTCTAATATTGAAAAATGTAAGTTTATTTATGCGAAAAATCTCGGTAGTTTTTTTTTTTAATTCTTTCATCACAATATGATATTCTCCCTCAGAGTACATTTCTAATGGGAAGGAAACAATGTGTATGCTAAAAACTCTCTGATCATGTTTTTTCAATGCGATTTTTTCCTACCAATGGAAAAGAACGAACTATGAAGATAACAATCTGTATGCGAAAAACTCCCTGGTAATGTTTTTCGACACGATTCTGCCCCTTCCCCCAGTTGAAAATAAATATGTAGAAAACAATCCATAAGTGAAAGAAAATAAATTAATATTACAGAAATGTACGAGGTGGCTTAAATTTCTATTTGACAGAGAATATGCCCCCTAGAAATGTCAGTCTCTATAGGTCTCGAAGATTAATGGGTACAAGTATTATATTAATACTTTCAGCTACCGGTATTATCATCGGTGTGTATTTCTGTTATCGCTAAATTAGGAATCAAGAAATGAATGCTATTCGGGGCTGTAATGCCCTTCCTATTGATAATCTTAGGCTCAAACTAGAGCTTCAAGATCTCTTATCCTCGACAAGTAATTTTGTCTCATTTAAGTACAAAATGATGTGCCAAGTAGTCCTTTATTAGCTTAATAAAAGACACTGACTCAGAGACAGACACACACAGAGACATTAACCCTGCCGAAAACATCAGAACTTTTTGGCGTATATGTTTGCCGTTTATAAATGCGCTACGCCTAGGGTAATGCGATGCAAACAAATTTTCTCATCCGTTCAGCTTAAAAGCTTAACATTTTATATCCTGTTGTTAACTGTGACGTATGTATCCTGTTCGCCAACAGGAAACGACTTGTTAACTGCGTGGCTATATGCGGCCCACTGTAGATGCTGCTATTTTTCTTGCGTATGTGGAATGAGACAGAGGATCTCCAAACAGCGTCAGGCGCTGGTTTACCGGTGTTTGTACTTGGTTGCTTAGGGTCCTATCGTCTGACGGACATGACCACACCATCCCCATGTTGTTCTCCCTTTGCGCGTATGCGTGGGGGATTGGCTTTTTTTAGATCTCTATTAGCGATACATCACTACTCTTCCTGGAATCTAGATTAAAACAATATAAAATTATGATACTCCTCCTGGAATCCAGGTTAAATGTAAATTATAACATGACGGAAATGTACAACTTATTGTGCCTTTCAAATAACAGAAAACAAAAATACGGTGAACTCAAAATCAGAGTGATAGTCATAAGTTAAGTTAAAATAAGACAAATCTGTTATACTCAACAGAAAACTTGTTAATGTTAACTCATAAATCGAGTGGGAGATGGCAGAGGTCGAAGCAAAAACGTATACTCAACAGAAAACTTGTTAATGTTAACTCATAAATCGAGCTCGGTGGGAGATGGCAGAGGTCGAAGCAAAAACGAATGGGTACACCCCACTTTACACGACCTTTCTCACTTCACCCAGCTGTAAAAATGGGTACATGACTTCGGTCGGGGATAAAAAAACTTTGCCCTCTGTCTGCAATTTGTATGTGCAACTGTTGATTAAAAATGAGTTGCTAAACTTGAGTGCAGCGCCACATTGTCATTGTCCACCCCCCCCCCAAAAAAAAACTCTCCCTAAAGTTGCATGGTTTCTGTCGTACCGACGCGCCTGAGAACCAGATGTCCCTTGGGAAGGCAGTCCATCTCTTTTAATCTTAACTCACCCGTATAGCTTGTGATTAAGATCCACCCCTCATTGCACCTCTTAAAACCAACGATAAGATGTTAAAGTCATATTTGGAGTATTTTCCTCGTCAGTGTCGCAACATGAAGAAATTCCTAGAAAAGCGGTCCACCTACACTGAAGACTAAAATAGATATGTCTACATAACCACTTCCAGGCCATGAACATTTATCGCAGTGACGTCTGATTCAGATGAAAACTGCAAGATGATCGCATTTGGTGATTGACATCATCTACTATTAGCATCCATTTGTATTGCCATATCGTGTTTGTTAATTTGTTATCTTTAGAGCTGCTGCTAATAGAACGATCCACGACTGACCACTGTTGGTAAATGAAACAGATTTCAGTAGAGGAAAGTGAAGGTCTAGTAGATTCTTAAAGTAGACAAAATGGTATATTTCCAGTTTTCTGGGAGATAGATTCTGAAATGTGAACGTTACCCCAAGTTGTATGTGCCAAAGGGGCTGCAGCTTCGTATTTCTGTCTAATAATGTGTTTCACCAAGGAGGTTGGATTCACAAAACAAAATGTCTATTTTGTCAAAAAGCAAAAGGGAGAGTTTCTAGATTTGACCATGTATGTACATGTAGCACTGTCTGTATTTGACAATTTGGGGCATGAGACTATGATAGTTTATAAGGGAAAATACTACGGCACAAAGCCGCACTAGAGGTCGTTTTCTGTCCCGTGGTCCCGTGGTTAGAATTGTAGCTTTCACTCACACGTCCCGGGTTCGATTCCCGTCATGCAAAAATTGTTTTATTCCAATATCACGTCAGTGCCTGTTCTGCTTTTATTAGTTATTGATATGTATTGCGCTGTCATAAAAGTTGTATAGACTCAATGCAGTGTTAGTTTTGTACTCTAGTTGTTAATGTTCAAGTTTAAAAAGTAAAAAAAAAAGCGAGTTAAGACACGACAAAATGAATTCATGAAATGTAAAGGTTGTCAGATTTATTTTATTATTATTCTTATGTTTACGATTCTATTCACCTCATAACAGATAAATGAATTCAATAGACCTATATATGCACTGCTACATGTAAGACTAGTGCTGAAAACGGCCAATTCTTCATCAAATTCTTTGTGTTATCTGTGTGGTACAATACATCTGCCACTTGCTTGAATCTCTTAAACACCTCTTTTGATACAATGTAGAATATCAAAACATGATGAAATCATGTAAACAATCATCAATTCTAAAGTTGATAAGTTCATAGTGTCAGCTAGCTGTACTTAAAACATTTTGAGCCAAAGACAAAAATTCTGAGAATCATCATTTCCAGCCATATTTTTGACGTCACCAGCAAACGCATTTTTGGCCGCCTCTGTTCACTTGGAAGATTCTCTCTCCCGAACGTTGCCGATCCCTTCCGACATCGCTGTCGGAAAGGATAATCGGGACTCTTTCCGGACCCTCCCGACGATCGTCGATTCCTCCAACGACCTTGTCATCGGGGACGTTAAGGCTGTAGTCGGTCACGGAGCGTCTTTTGCCAAAATGGGGTGAGTCGAGCCGCATAATGGTTTCGTACCATTTGTGCGGTGTTGCTCCGGCTAAAAAGAAAATATTTCCAGAAATTTAGAATTATCTTTAAATCTTTAATGATATAATGGATGAATGTTGTCAGCAAAAGGCAACCGACATCATGTAATGCAAACAAAAGATGTGTCTGAAAGAATAGGGGCAGAATTAAAACCGAAAGAAATAACAAAAAAGAAAAAAAACGCAAGAGGAGAAAAAGACAATAGCGTTCTAACCTTTTATTGTTGCAAACCAACTGGTGCCACCAAGCCTGTAAACTAGATTAAAATCGTAAATGAATATCAAAATTAATAAAAGCAAATCTCATATCAAAATAAAAGAGTATTTCAACCCGACAATCTAGCCAAAAAAAAAAGATAACGAATGAAGTAGGAAAGCAAGCAACGAAAGGATGATGACGAGAAAGTATAGCAAAGGATTACATCTAATGTGTATGATAAAACGCACCTCTTCGGCTCTGGGGGTTGGGCAGATACACATCCGTGCCGCGGTCATGCAGCTGGTGTAACCCGCACGCCTCTGTCACCAACACCGCCACAACCAGCGCAACTATCCTCGCGTCCATGGTAGTCTTCACTGCCTGCAGAAACAACAACGTACGTCACGTCAGAATCATGCTCTAGCGTTGACTGACAGACTGACGTTATAAGTACAGATGCTGACGTCACAGATTTATCATCCTTCAGGAGAAAAACCACCGTGTAAGGATTTGTGAAAATCTTTTGATGTTGACGTGTTGATGAGGTACATACATAAATTTCTTAAGTTTATCATTGATTTTCATTACCAGATATTGTGGTGCTATAATTAATTCCCATTTCATTTTACTTTTGGTTAAATCGATTTTCATAAAACGCTTTTGTTAGACCGGATATTATTTTTCTAAGAATAGAAGACGTACCAAGAGCCGGAACTGCAAAAGAATGTAACCAATAAACTACATTCGTTATCAGAGAAAAAATGCTACATGTGGAAAGTAAAATTCGTGAGTACATAAAAGTATAAAAAGATTAACGTCTTTCGAAATAGTTTCTACAATGTCTGATAAGCTAGCGGCATCTAAAAAAGTGAAAACAAAAATACATAAGCAAAAGAATTGTCAATTCTTCAAATCCGCTCTAACAGAAACATTCGAATAACAGAAACATTCCCAATGGGCAGAACATCCGTACAATAGAAGGCGGCATGCTTCAACTTAAAAACACGTCTGCGGCCAGGACAGCTACACCATAAATAGTAAAATAAAATCCCACGCCAATAGGTAATAGGCCATTAAAGGTGACTTTAAATTGCGTTTTTCTGTTAACATGTCGCCTAGGTAAAGGATGTGACGTCAGCATTATTTCCTGTACACTACTCGCACAAAGTACGAGAGATCAAATGGCAATGTCTGGCGCCTTGTCTTCCCGAGCAGAGTCAACTTTAGGCGCCGTTTCAACAAAGTCAGATCAACGATTCTCGAGCTGGCAACCAAAGGTCCTTCAACCAATGTATTATCTTTCATACATGGGAAGATAATCGATATTTTAAGCTTTTTCCTTAAGCTCTACGTGTTCTAGTCATCCCTGACATCGCATTTATCACTTATCATCGTAACAACAATCCGCATAAGGGTCCTTAAGGTCACACAAATGAACTCGCGCATGCCAAGTATCTGGCAGACGTACAAGACGCCCAACCAGAGATATTTTCTTGTGTTTTCAGACTAAGCTCAGGGTATCTTCTATCAGTGGGCAGTGGAAACACTACACTGTGACACGCTACTAGCCTAGACTGACCCACGAGGAATCAGTTACGAGTCCAACAAAGCACTGATAACGCAGCGGTACATTTTGCCAATTTTTTTACCAGTGTACAAAAGTAAAATCGAAAACAGGTTTGCTTTTAACAATAGGAATTCCAGCCCGATAGTTCGCATGATACAAATTGTGCTGAGACAATAGCTCTAATTAATGTGCAATCTTGTTTCGCAAAGAGACACTCTCTATCAATATCCAATTCCATTGTGACATATTTAAGACAGCAGTCTTATTAGATAAATAACACAAACTATTTCGTGTTTACGTTTATCATTTAATTCTTAGGAAACTTATAAAACAAGCCTTCTGCCGGTGCTATAAGACCATAATCTTTACTTCACGCAAAACCGGAAAAATATACATTTGATCAAGCTTTAAAAATAGGCAGTGGAAAATATTCATTCTTCCTGGACCATTATACACCCGAAAGACTATAATCAGACTTCACTCGAAGTTCAAAACACACGAGCATTGCAAGAAGTTAGATACAAGTCACTATGTCCCTATGAAGCCCTTTCACCAATAATAAATGAACAGTATTGGTATGACGTATTAAGTGTAAATCGCAAGTATACAGAGTGTGAAGAACTAACACGCCCTTGACAGCTAACAAGGACAATGACGAAAACGGGAAATTACTAACTGAAAAGGTGTTTGACTGTTATCAACTACACAAGGGAAACTACTACCCTGACCAATGTTCCTGTAATAGATATATTTCCGGCCTAATAGTATGTTTGGACACAGTACTTTCTCACTGTGACTGTGGTATAATTCAGTACATTTAGGATCCAAGAGGTTGTTGTCAGTATTTGGCATTTAGAGTATACATTCTAGATATAGAACTTCATCTCTTAATGATAAATAAATGCGTCTGTTCAATGGTGAGAGGTTTTTATAGTGTTAGTTTGATGACGTCACACGTATGAAAACTGTGATTCGATAACATTAACAACACATCTTCCTAGCAATGATAGATCATCACTAAAGGGAAAGCTATATTCATGAAAGACTAGGTATCATCTGATATCGTTATAATCAAAGCTGTGTATCGCACGAAAGAATGTCAAACGTCAAAAGTCTCAACTTTAATCCTTAAGAAATGCAATAAATGTCTCAAGGATGAAGGAGTTATGCCGACTTGGTTCAAACATTCCCAGCATCGTTTTTAAGTATTCTTTCTTTTATTTCACAGAATTTATTTGAGAAGGTTTTTGAATCCCCCAAACATTTTAGCTTTGATTCATTGAAATGCAAATAGGGACACCAAAATGGCAGCAGACACAGCAATTACCATTTAACTATCCTTTTAAAGAAAGCAATCGGAAATTATGTTCTTTGAAATGTACGAATAGTTTCCATTATACTCTAATCCAAACCCCTTTAATGCTGTATTTAACCATCTTGTTGTAAGAATCACATTGAGATCTTTGAAGTGATCTACAATCCATCATCTCCCCTCTTACACGCTACTTCATCAATGCGTTTTCCGTTCACAAGGTGAAGCAGGTCATGCTAAAAGCCTTGTTGACATATCTATGTTCGTTGTGAAATGAATGATCATCGTTTGGAGTGTCTTTACCCAGGTCTCCTTCGAATAGCTGAGCTAAGAACATCGGCAAAACCTTTGCATTAACAATGACCTTTGAATGGCACTATATAAGACACAGTGGCAGCGAGGTATCACCATAAAGTACATAATACTATGAAAGACTTTCCATAGTAGTTCAGACAGTTATTTGGCATGGGTTCACATCATGATAGCCCGAAGGTTTTAGTTGGATGTTGTTGTAGACTGAGTGGTAGGAATAGGCTTTGCATTTGTAGACAAGATCAAACGAATACCAACGAATAAAGGTAGAACCCTTTGCTCCCTGGGACCGCCAATGGTAGATTAGTGATGTGCCATTGTTGGCCCTGGCGCTCACACTGCCGACTCCTGTCCGTTATAGGGAGATTTTTGAGCTCTGCAGGGGCTTTGAAGTCTGCTCTTCAAGAAGCGTTAAAAGGAGGACAAAGTAGTGGAAAGACAAAGACAAATCATAGGTACAAATCACGATTCCCAAACGACTGCCATTGTTTTCAACAAATATGCACTTAGCGTATATGTGGCGAATTTTCCTTCGCCTTCGATTCTGAACCCTCAAAATTGAACGTACGCACATTTGTAAGTCATTTGTTGTTTTTTTCTCGTGAAAGCCAGTTAAGGTGAAAATTAGAAAGTAACGTACTAGGGATAACATTTCAAATATACGAATATGGATAAATTTATGAGTTCGGAGATAGTATATCTAATATATCTAAATTTAAGCCTTGTAAACTCCTGTTTCCTTTTTTAAACGAGTTGGTGATGTGACAAGAGTGACAGGGATTATGCAGATATTCTATCTTATATATAGAGAATTGCAATAGGCTTCTAAATCCTATCTTTCCGGATCATGTGATGACGTCGACTTATCTTGTCGTCAGAGAGACAAAATGGTCCCATAAAAGGGCATTCGGTAGGCAGATAATCTTCATCTTTAAGATAATTGCTGACAATGCTTGCGTCGTTCGTCATTATTAAAGTCTTTTTCAATCACTTGTCTCATGGATCAGTGTGCTCGGCAATTTGCCAGAAAGAAAAGTCCTTGATACATGGGACTGGTGAATGTTATGGTGAGTTACGTAGCAATTAAGAGCGCTTGTTCCTATCTTTATCTGGTTTAAATAGTCAATGAAAGTCCTACTCGATTTGTCTTTCATAGGTATCTTCATTGATGACGTCTATCCCACAGTTACATAACATTCTATTTTCTGACACGCGCGGCCGGCTGAAGCATTCCTTTTTCTTTTTCATCCATTTTAAAACCAAAATTTCAAGTTTCATTTGATCAAGTATATGTACCCCTGTCATATTTGGCGAAAATCGATCGGACGACGAGTCTGCGGCAATCGCACGAGCCTCGCTTATAATAATAACTTTATTGCACAACAATTGTACAGGGTACAAAGTATGGCTTATATGTGACAGGGACGGTTTTCAGGTAAAAATACGCACAACCCTCTGTCGATCTTAAATATGGCTGATCTTCCATCGATACGCCCGAAGATCGTACATAATGTGACAGGGGTAGTAGCAATACAGGTACATCATTTTGAATTGCATTTTTTTTTCATATGCTCCTTCCAACGAATAAAGAGATCAAGATCATGTCCAGGACTGCGCGAGATATAAAAACCTGGAGGTCTGCTGCAGTACCAAAAGAGCCACCAGGACAACTTGAACGTCGTTTTTGCATCCACCTATCCACTTACCAATTACCAAACTTCTTCACAGTCAGAAAGACACCCCACAAACATACGCACACAAACAGCTCTGAATTCATCTCTTTCTCAGCAAAGGTAAAAACAGGAAGCCCTGTCGGAGCAGATGATACTGTTTTTGATCTTTCCATGCTTTGGAAAATTATGGGCTCCAATACTTCACATGTAATAAGAGTGGAGTTGAAACACTCCTCCCACTCCAATGTTTTTGATGACTAAAAACGCAATTTGTATATTAAAGACACGAGATGCCTTTAATATGAGAAAATTGCTATCCCGTGTGCTGTCGTTTGACAAGGATCTCTCTTGATCGTTTGTTTCCACGGTCCTGGATACGACTTTTACACAGATTAGCTCTTACACGATGAAAGAGACTGTCGCCATTGTCGTGCTTATTCATACATCAATAACAGGGTACGTTTTAATGACCAGAGCTGATGGCTTAGCACTCAACAATCGCACTCTTGCACAACATAAGAACACATGGTTGCGTATGTGCAGAGTCCATTATTGTTCATCAAGCGGTGGCTCAAAAAGCCTACAGGGTAGAGTGCTTGCGTGGCGTTTGGGTTCAAGCCTTGGTCGGTCCATATCAACTACTTAAAATACCGCTTTATCTGCTTAGCACTCAGCAATTATTAGTTAGTGGCTCAAAAAGCATAGAGGGTAAAGTGCTTACTTGGGGGTTGGGTTCAAGCCTTTGTCGGTCCATAGAAACTACTTCAAACTGGTACATACTGTTTTATCTGCTTAGCAATAGTACTCAGATATGAAAGAGATTTTGGTTTTTGAACACGCTACATCTTGTAGAATGGTCCTATGCTTGTACAACTGCGTAGGCCAAGGGCTATGGAAACGTAGAAGGACACCACTTTACACACCAAAACGCATACACTCAAAACATTTCATTCAAAACCTTGCCTGGTAGCCCTTGTCAGGGCGAGTGTTCAACAATCATGATAATAATCTACATCGCATTCTCTTCGTACACTGGAGTGACATGGCAATCATTCTGCAGCAAAAGTCTGACCTGTCTCGTTCTGAAGGGTAAAAGTCTTGATCCATTCACAACAGGGACATCGCCTGGGCCATGTCTTGATAAATCACTACACGAGGGCCTTGACATCTTCTAACCTTTGCATGTCCAGAGCCGCCCTTCTTAACGACATCTCACTGTGCACTGCAAGCTACTGACTTACCTGGCAATATTGAAGCGTCACCTTTCTCAAAGTCATTTACAAGCGCCAAAAAAAGAACCCTTTTTATGTTTGTGTTCATGTACTATGATCTACGCACATGGAACAGCTTCGCATTTAATGTACTTTCAGACTGTTGGAAACCATTTTGAGAAAAAGATCCACATTGAAATCATAGAAGTTTGCCATATACACTTACACGATGTTCTTGTATTTTGTTTCAAATTTGAAAATAGAAGATTCTTCATATATAGAATGATCACGAGTGGTCATTCTGATAATATTTTAATCATGAATTACGTTGCGCAGTTCATCATCTTTACACCATACGGTACGAAAACGTGACATTTTAGTTTGTGGTAGATGATGTGCTTTTCATTGGATCAGCTATATATACATACTTTTGCGTTAAGGATAGAGATACTGTCTTGTTGTCTCAGAAATCTATCAAATCATCGCTACAGCTGGCGTACAGACGATTACACATGTCATAGTCAATATATAATCTGGTTGGATGTATTTTTTCTTGGCGACTTCAGTTTTGTCACTAGCCGCACAAATCTTCTTAAATGGGCTTACTCGCCGTTTAATTCATGTCTACCATTAAGATTGAGAACACGAATCATTTTTATATATACATGCGTGTATTTCGAGCGATCACTATTAACGACAAACGCGCAGTGGACTTTCTCATTGCAGGGGACTATAAAACTCAAGGACCAAAAGACAACGATCACGCAACAAACTACCATGATTACATACCACCAACTGTTCTTCTCCAACGCCTCAGCGGGCTGTCGTGGCTGGTCGTAGACAATGAAAGGTGAAAGCTAGACCTTATCCAGCAACCCGGCTGCCTTTCTTGACTTGTACAAACGGCTTCTCCAGAACTGCCTCCGTGTAGCCACTTGTTCCTCCCGCTGTTTGGAGCTTATTTGAAGAGATCTGTCGCCTCCGCGCGTGCGTATTCAACTCACCAGGGAGCCCTTCCCCAAAGCGTTAACTCATGTTGACCAATTAAAGCCAGGTCTCTCACATCATGGTACAAAGATAGGTCGTAAGGTTTCTACTGTACAAGTGATAATTTTTTGATCATCTTTATCGACATACAATAAAAGCGAAGTCGTAGGTCTAATATTGACCTCCAAGTACAGACTGTCTGAGGCGAAGTGTAGATTGGAACATTGTGGTTTTGAAACTCCACGAAATAGCGGGAATAATTCATGAATTTATGTTTAGAGAACCACTCGATTTTTCTTGGAGTGGAAAGTTTATAGACGAGTAGAGATTTGTGAAAAGTCAAATAATTTGGCTGGTTCCGCGTTTATCATAGAAAGGTTTATTCCTTTTGCACTCGTTGGTATGTCACATATTTATTTTCATCGAAGGTTAGACATCCAAGTAATAAGATATACAAAATAGCATTTACTCAAGCAACGGGATATGATTTTGGAAACGTTCAGATGTTTTAGAGAGCATCCATCATCTTTCGTCAGCGACACTATCATTCTAATTTTTATTCATTTAATATTTAAATTGCAGCGACACAATACAGTGGTCAACCCAGGTGAGTGCTGGTGTCGGGTGCAATCTACCATACAACCGGTGAACATTCAACATGCATTTTACACTCGAAGTTGCCATTATATATAAAGTCAAAACATTCACATTACTTACACTCCGTCAAACAATGTCTTACTTTTGCTTTCTTGATATCTTACTAAATAGCAGACCTTTCGTCAGATTGTCTAAAAATTCTAATTTGCATTTTTGAGACGAGACAAATGCGAGTGTAACTGCCAACAAACCCCCACAAAAACTATGACGTCAGCTACATTTCCGTGATTGATGACATCAGCCTCCCACACCTCACGAGTTCCCAACAAAGACTGACAATCAGCTTATGGGAGTAGATCCTCCTCAGACATGACGAACACGTCAGGATCCCACGTCAGATTAGGCACCACTGACGTCTGTATGTACTGTCTTCTACCTGTCAACTAAACCGCAGGTCGTAACACTCAGCGGAAACAGGCCGCCTAACGTAGACAGTTGCACCGTTATTTTTGAATGTTTGTACAACAGGCCGTAACACTCAATGGAAATAGGTCGCCTGACGTAGACAACAGTTGAACCGTTATGTTTGCACAGTCTGAGTCAGCTTTGGAAACGCACAAACACCAAAAAGTACGTCTTAAAAGATACATATTCGTATATTTTGTTCTGATCCCCCACGCTACAATAAAGTTATATTAATACTCGTTTCAACGATATCAGTCTATATTATGACACAATGTATAAAAGGATGTATTTATTCATTTAGTTCTATTACATTGGCATGACATAACAGATGACTATCACTATTTTATGATGTCAATCCGGAAACTAGACTGTAAGGTTTGATCCAATCACACCGGGAAGAACCCCACTCTTTTAGATAAGTGTACATGTGGCGGGTTCTTTAACGTGCTTGAGGTGTCCTCAAACACGGTCGGACCTCCATTTAATGTCTTATCCGAGGGACGGCCCTAACCGAAGCTAGGTACTCATTTACACCTGAGTGAAGCGATGAAAACCAAATCGAATCACCTGCAAGATTTGCTTTAATGCGTATTTTTCAGAAACACCATACACCAAGCGCCATTCCGTAAAATGACTGCCATACAACCAACTGAAAATAAGCCATGAAAGAAACTGCGACGGCCATGCGCCCATGCCTATGATATGGCAGAAGTACACGTGTAATGGCTATCAAACTCTTGAGAACAGTGTGGTTGGGGCTTGAGATACTGCAGTTTCTCTCTCATTTTAAACTGTTTCATCATTACCGGTATGCAAAAGATCACCTTCATCCCAAACAAGTCTGTTACTATGTTTTCTCTTGGACAAAATTACATATCTAAACTACAAAGTAAGATAAACTACCGTGTATTGTTCTCCCACTCTTGCCAACTGTGGGATTTGGTAATTGCATACTGTGAATCAACAAATCTATCCGTCAAAGGATTCATTTATCCAAACATTATACCAAAAGCCTCTTTTAGGTGTAAATTAGAAAGACTCCCTTGGTATTCCTTGTTGATTATTGTACTTGCACACATGGTTTTCGAGAGAACATCAATCTTCTATAGATCCCTCAGAAGCGTGAATGGATTTGCGATAATGGACATTTCAACATTCATCAGACAGCTTTTCAACCATTTTTGACAGCTACCTCACACAACCCGTTATCTTGTACAGTATGATTTGAATGGCCTATTATTGTTTGTATAATGATGACGTCGGTTTTTCTAGTTTGTCTTGCCAGAAAATATTAATCAAATTT
Organism: Branchiostoma floridae; assembly: GCF_000003815.2. Classification (NCBI taxonomy): domain Eukaryota; kingdom Metazoa; phylum Chordata; class Leptocardii; order Amphioxiformes; family Branchiostomatidae; genus Branchiostoma; species Branchiostoma floridae. Next base: position 12,117,289 of record NC_049994.1, on the reverse strand, counting down.
ATTGAATACGTACAGGATGGGGAAATTGCTAATATTTCTGTAGAGAGGAGGCTTTTGATGATGTACTGTTTGGTACGTTTCTCCTGCGGAGTGTTGGTGGCAGGAAATGTTATGCTTTGTGTTATTTGTGAATTCTGATCTATTTTGTAACAAAAATGTTAGATGTTTGCCGTGTGGGAGAGGTTTTTCGCTTAATCCAGCTCACCAGTGTAACGTTACATGTTTGTGGTATAATATATACCTCAATGTGCCCCTATTTTAGATCTGTAGTTTGTTTGAACCTTTATTTATTCATGAAAGCTCAAATCGGCCTGCAGATTGAGTACGTTTCCTTTACATCAATATATTGAATCTGTCCATCCGTTTTAATCATACAGTTAACGTCAACAATGCAAAACAACAAAATGATTTTTCGTAAAATGTCAGCCAATTAGAGTTCCCCCGAGCGGATGTTTGGTGATTAAGGTGGAAGTGCCTACTTGTTTGATTGACATCCTAATTATGTTCACGTTTCTCCTGAGTGTATTTCAGTCTCATTAAGATGACATCGATGTTAATTAGGGCGTCTCCTAGATCTGTTTTCTGTTTATGGAGGAGATAAGAGAGTGACAGCACACGACGCCAGGTCATGACGATATTCGCTGGTCCATTTCCTGTTATTGTATGAGACTAAATAGCTCATGTGTAAGGATGATTTTGCAGACAAATTTGAATAGACATTTCTGTCATCACAATCCAGTCAGAGTAACCCAAAACATTTGACTGTTTCTCAATGACCCTTATTTGCTGGTGAGATTAGGCAAATAAAAATGGGTTCGAATTCTTATATCTTACATCTTGATTTCTTTCTTACAGGTGCTTGGGTTAATCCTTAGTGGCCACCATATGATACTGAATTTGTGGCATGCACTGATCTCTCACAAGTCAAATGCAACGAAACTCAAGAGTCAACTCAACAAGTCAAGAAAGGCAGCCGCACACAAAATTACGCACAAAAAATCAGAGTTCCTCTGTCTGGTTGACATAAGTCTATAAGATCCTTCCACGAACGCACTGATTTCAAACTGGCGTCTCTATCACACTCCACTCTGGCAGCTGTAAAAGACACATTGTGAGTGGCTTGAAAGTTCAGATAAGCTCCTGGCCTATAAAGATACTGTTTGCATTTTCATGGATGTACCTGTAACTTACGGTTACCAGATTTGGGTCACAGGAAATGTTAATTGAACTTTTCTCGTATCGGACACATCTTCCATAACAAGAGCTTCTCTCAACCAAGACGGGGACCGATACCGACTTCCAAGCACCTTTGACCCGTTGCTGACGTCACACGTCCGGTCTGGATGTGTGACATAGTCTTTGGGTCATTTCAACGTGATATGGATCAGAGGACTGATCGGAAGCTTGTTGGTAGGCGCTTTATATTGTGTACGTATATAAAGATTAGAATCGTAACATAATGTTGTTGACTACCGTCACAGATGAACTTACATTCAAGTATAAGAACTTCATTTCCTTTTCTATGACAATATGTGGTTAACCGTTGGCATCAGTACAACAACAATAATACAGTCTCATTGTTGTAATGATGCCATTGAGAAATCAAGGTGGACTGCAGCAACATTTCTTACTTTGTACCCTACAATAAGTGAACTAAATGTCTGAATACATTGTTCCTTTAAATCATTTCTTTATATATCAGCAATTCATTTGCCAAGATCATACCTACATGTATCAGTTACAGTGAGAACAATGCGCTCTAAATCACATACTTCCACCTATACGGAACACTGCATGTAGCAATCATTTCATACACTCACGACAACATTATTTCATATCTATCTCAGTGCAAGCAAGAAGTTGGTTGTTAATCTACTGCAGCAATGCTAAAAGACGCAAATCATTTTTGGATGTCACGCGGTGAGTTGGTTAACGTTGTAAATGCACTGTGTCTTGGGTATGGTATCTCTCTCCTTCTACTACGCGCACCTTTTTACCTCTCCATCCAACCTTTATACCCAGATAGGAGACAGGAAAGCCGTGTGACGTGAATTACCCAAGGACGCTGCATTCCTGTGTGACAAAGATTTATATCTATGTATGAAATTTAAAAGTTAGCATCTCGAGATTTAGCGTGCCCCAAATCCTTCGAGTCGACAGACTTGAATCCCCGAGATTGCATCCTCCGCAATGTTTCCGGTTTGGAATGAACAAGATTTAAAACCTACATCTTATCATTGCACACATGTAGAAATAAAGGCTAGAAACAGTATACGTAGTTGAGGAAACTAAATTCGGAATTCTAGTAAAACAGAGACTTGGTTAGCACACATTTGATATTGCAGAATATGTCCCTGAAAGTCTTCTAAAGAATGGTATTTTAATCTTCTTTTTCTATAAATAATATAGGTCCGATTTACACACGCGTTTTCGGAGTCGACTTGGACCTAGTTGAATCCAATTCGACTCAACCTGTGTTAAAGGCTGACGTCACAGTTCCACAGTTTGTGGAAACGAAAAATAGAAATTTCCACAAAAATATACACTAATAATGCCAACGTACGATGATTATCTTTATGTCTTGTGTAGTTTGGTGTCTTTTACATCATACTTTTCGTGGGTGTAAGTCCATGTCGAAAGCCATGGTAAACTACTGTAGAGACTCGGTGGCTTATAAATAACTAGAAGATGACAGATTTAAACCCACTTGAGTCGGCGCGGAAGAAGGAAGCCGAACTGGCAGTTGTCGCAACGGGCGTTCTAAGTCCCGTATGTAAACAGAAGGATGAGTCGACTAAAAACGCGTGTGTAAATTGGGCCGCAATGTCATCAGTTAGTGATCATTAGTAGCTTTCTGCAGCTGAAGAAATATATATCGCCGTAGCACTCTGAATCTGCTGACAAACCGTCACCAAACATGGGACCAAGCTCAAGAGGCCTTCATTATCTATTAGATAAAAAGACTACAGTAGAAGCCGCATAATTGCACGGTCTATTTGCCAGTGGATGTCGTGCAATTATCCGACTGGTGCAATAATGCGAAGTTATCCAGCTGGACCACACTGGGTTTTGGTTTGGAGATTCCGTGCCGTTAACAGAAGTGTGCGTTAATCCGTTGTGCAATTAACTGGCTTCTACTGTATTGACAAGGACATCCTGTCAATTATGCAACAATAGTGGCGGTATGAATACAAGTCACGACTTGAATGTGTCACCACAATGTGTTGTAAATATATGTTGCAATAAAAAAATGCAACAATAGTGCAAACAGTTCTTATAAACTAATACTAGAGAAGGTAAATCTAATATCGCTTTAGGACATATCTCTGTTATCTCTAAAAGTTTCAAAACAATCTAAGAAGAAATGTATTTCTTCTTTTATCTTGTAGTAGGTACAACATTTATTTATTTATCGGTCTAGTTGAAACATGAAGAGCCAAGGTTGCCCAACTAGCATGTTGCTATTGTCATTACGAATAACTTAGGGGGCAAATGTACAGGTTACAAAATTAAGACGCTATACAAAGTGAAAAAGTATTCATAGTAGTGCATGCGTACAAAATAGCGGCTTCTTTCCTCCCGTAGGATTTAGTTAGGTACTATCCGAGCAGAGGTTGTGGGGTGGGGGGTATGGGCTGAATTGTGACCTTCTTATCATATGCCGTGTTTTTTATCCACCTCCCCATATCATATAGGCAAATCTGTTAAAGTTGTATTGTCATTAGCAGCCATGTTGTCTAGCATATATACAAAGGGATCTCTGGGGATGTGAAGTCCACTGAAGCACTGTCTAACATGATCGTTTGTGAGAGATAATAGGGAATCTGTGCAGTGTAGTATGAGCTCACTCATGGCGGAATATATCTTGTATGCGCGTGGATTACACTTGGTTTGTTTTACAATGAAGATCAATTGTGCTTTGACTGCCTTATGAAAGAACCTGTCATATACAATGTAGTAATATACCGAGTATTCTACTACTCAGCTTTATACGAATGAATGTAAATCATACTACTGCTGTAATAAGAGATATCTATGATAAAGTTTACTGATCTAGAAGAGGTAGCTAGTACCAAGGTCCCGTGTAAGCTATGTTTGCACGTATTGAAGAGCTCGAGTTTGGTTATCGATCTCTAGGTCTGTATTATATGAATAATCATCTTTCTACATCTCCTCCACTGATCATCCTATATATATTTCTATTTGTGATTCATCTGCAACTTCTTTAGTCTATTGTTTGTTTGTTTATTCTTTATCTAACCAGGGTGGAAGCATATTGCCTGATGATGTTTATAATTAAAACGTGATCACTTGACCCGTTTCGATCAGAACCACCATAGTTCACCATGCAGTAACAGGGATAGGCGCTAGGTGGCGTTGATATACTATGAGACCCCTGATCACGTGATACACTACTCATACGTAAATATGACAACCGGGTCTATGATTAAGCATGTTTACCTCTAATGTAGCCTTTTTGTTTCAGCGACAAGGGGTTCTTATTTCATGTTATTTATTTTATCTAAATTTTATTTGAGTTGCTGTCTGGTTTAGCTAGTTATTATTTTTATTTCTAATCCGTGTATTTTTTATGTGTTTCGTGAATTTATTGCAAGTTACTCATTGGTAGTAGTTCATTTATGTTCAATGCCTGTCTTTGGAGTTATGAATCAAGCACTATATATATCTATTAATTTTCATGACACCAATACAGAACTATATTGCGTGAAGTGTGAATAAAACTGCAAACCTACGCCTATAGAGTAGAAATTGAAAAAAAAAAACAAAGTGTTCAATTCGACTTAGTTTATTCCAGTACATAGAAGCATTCCAATGCTCTTCAATATATACATTAGTGACATGGTCCCGCACATATCAAAGTCTCTGCGCCTGCCACGCAGGATGTCATGTACAAAATATTCAGAGTACAGTGCCATACAAACCAGCTCAAACACTGCATTTTTTTTACAATGAATAATATGCAGTTCTACAATGAATAATATTCATGACGAATTGTCAAGACATCTTCAGAACGGGACGGCAAGCATATGAAAAATGCAATAAAATGGTCAACTTCAGCTATCTTGTTTTCACGAATTCAACAAACATTCATCATAAAGTGACAAAACGCACAGAAACCCTGTGTAAAATGAGCCTTGTTGATGTCGACGTCCTTCAATTACAATATAAATAATCATACACAATAGTATACTAGAACTGCGTTCTGATTATTTACTCTTCAGAACGTACCGAAGGAAACTAAACAAGAGTCCATAATAACACGTTTTCCAGTACAAATGTACTTACGTAATTTACGTAGTAAATATGAAGCATATATATTAAGTTAAAGATCGACAAAATTACATAAAGTCGTTAGTGAGAAATACTTCGAATTCACTGTACATATCTGAAATACAATATGAAGTGTCACTATAGCTCACAGCTGAATCATTTGACATCAAGCCATTTCAAATACATAAACAATTCTTGGCAACTTACATTTTACAATTGTAGTAATATCACATAGTAAAGGAACAAAACAGTTCAACACAAGACTTTACCAACTTTGCAAACAAATTTTATGGCAAACATCAACGATTGTGAAATGTTCAAAAAGTCAGTTCCTCTCCACCACCCGGAAACGCAGTGCAGTCTGGGAAGGGTGGTGAAATTCCCCACAATTCCGCCAGGGGGCACAATTCTACCACAATGTTTAAAATGTCCTTAAAACCAGACTAACAAGGAGGATATTTGGCAAAGCTAATTTCACACGGCTGAGGATGGAGATGCATGGCCGGGATGGGCTCCGCTGTGGGGACGGTTTTCCCGGCGGGGAGGTAGATCCGGTAGTTTTGTACGATGGCCGAGATGTACATGAACATCATGCTTTCTGCGATGGCCTGTCCTATGCACGACCGCTTTCCTGCAGGGAAAATGTATACGCTGTCGTGAGATAATGGTAGACAAAAAATATTCTTCACACAGACTCAAGTGATATTCATGTTCCTACGTTTTGGTAGCCCTTTTGCTATCTTTATCAGGCCAATATGACTGGTTTTGCTTCCAACTGCTAGGTGGCGCTCCTGTGTAAAGGATTCGGCTCTAAACGTGACCAAACTTGTATCACCATTTATCATGGTTTATGAATATAAGTGGATCAGATTGGAAATGGAGTACGAATATTTTTAGATAAAACTATTCATGGAGCTCGTGAGAAAAGTTTTACTCTGTTGTGTAAACCCTATTTAGTCTCTGAACAATGCTTACACTTGGATGTCATACCACCAATAACTATGAAGTTGGTGTCAAATAGCATTGTATTGACATATTAGGAAGGTATTAAAAAGTTTCATGCAGTAGCTATAGAATGTAAGGTGGGCAAATCTCGATCTACACACCTGTGGAGAACGGCAGCCACTCCTTGGGTAGGACGCACTCTCCCTGTTCGTTCAGGAACCTCTCTGGCTTGAACGTCCGCGGGTCCTCCCACACATCCGGGTCATTCGTCACCGACCACAGGTTCGTCATGACCATCGTGCCTTTCGGTATCCGGTGCCCGTCGATGATGACGTCATCGGCGGCCTCTCTCGGGAGGGAGAGCGGAGTGACGCAGGAGATGCGCAGCAGTTCAAAGATGGCGGCCTTGGTGTAGGGGAGGTTGTCCTTGTCTTTCAGCGAGGGCAGTCGGTCGGTCCCGACGACTGACACTATCTCGTCGTGCATCTTCGTCTGCTCTCTCGGGGAGATGGTGAGGAGGAGCATCGCCCACTGCATGGTGAGTCTCGTGGTGGTGGTGCCTGCGATGTAGTTGTCCATGATCATGTGGCAGAAGTCCTCGTCGCTCATGAACCAGGCCTGCCCGCGCGTGGTCTCCTGGAAGTAGCAGTCCAAGATGTCGGACGGCTTGAAGTCGTCGAGGGTCGGGTCCTTCTGGAGAATCTCTGCGAAGACTTGTCGTCTTGACTTGACGATGTCGCGGATGATGCTGAGGAAGTTGTCGCCGTCTTCGAGGAACTGGCTGAGGCCGGGCAGGCCGCGGGGGAACTTGAGCAGGACGGGGAAGGCTTGCGTCATCAGTCCCACACCGGTGGAGGAGAAGCGGAACACGCCTTCCAAGCAGGAGACCAGGCGGTGGAACTTCGGGTCGTTGTGATTGAACCTATGGAAAGGATATTAGGTTAGAGAAATGAACCTGTCTTCAACTCCATGACATGCCAGTCTGTTGATCTCATTATTTGCATTATTGACATTTATGCATTTATCATTTCAAGGAATTTGCAACTCGAGTTTTAATTGCATTTAATAAAATGAGACAATAAACTTATTGTCTGCTCTTATAAGCTATATCGGCTAGGCTGTTGGAAAATATAACAGTATAAGAGGTTGTGGCAGATTCAAAATGGGCGTTGAAGTCGGGGGGGGGGGGGGGGGTCACCGGCCTGCACAGTCATGCTACTTATAACCCTGCCAAAAAGTGCACAAAGCTTCTCTCTTAAACTGCCCGGCTGGGCATCGGTTTGGAACTGTGGCCGGAGCATAACAGGCATTCCTCACCTGTTGCCGAATGAGAAGACCGCGATAGCGTTGACAACACTTCGGTTGATGACGTCATACACCTCTCCAGAGTTGCCCTGGACTTGCTTGAGAGTCGTCATCAGAGTTTGCACCTCAGCCTGGAGACAGTTCTCGATGTTGTGTGTGTTCAGACCCAGCGTGCGGAAAGATCGCATCAGAAACCGGCGCTGCCGCTGGACGAAGTCTGTACTGGGGCCGGCAATGATTCCTAACAAGGGAACAAAGATGTGTCGATCATGATTAGTGGCAAGTGTACAAAGTGAAAGTCAGTATCTGTAAATAGGAGTGTGAATATGCGTGTATATTGTGCTTAAGGTGGTATTTCACTGCACTTGGTGCACCGGTGCGGCACTGTTGTGTTATTTTCGCCTTATTCTATAAGTTAGATATTGCATAATACGTAGAAGTATGATTTAGAAGACAACAGAATACACAAAACGTAATAAAATCCATTCTTTATCTCTGAAATTCGTTAAGTAATCTTTCGAACCCCGCAGTGCCGCACCGGTGCCCCAAGTTTAGTGAGATACCACCTGAATACACATCAAACCAAAACAAATGAAAAAAGACACAAAAAAGGAAAAGCTAAGATCTTCGCGACGACACGAGTAAGCAAATAGATCATAAGTTAGAGAAATTCTACATATAAATGGCAGCAAAATGGCACGTTGTACTGAATCGAAATGTCTATCTCAGTTTTGTATTGTGAATAGTACCAAAAAAGGGACTTCAAATAAGGTACAATAAGCCACAAGCATTATTGAAGCATTCGGGTTCAAAGATCACACTACTGTACTTCCGCTTGAAGTGTCGAATCGATTCTTAGTGACGTCACAAGCCGTTCGCAGCCTTTAGAGTGAGATCAGAAGTGTTGTCGCTGTACAAATTTGCCAACCTTCCAATGTGACGTCAAACTATTGGCACATACAACGGACAAGACGACACTATCCTATTTGGACGAACAGCATTATTGTAATCGGTAGTACCAAAGGATACCGTTAGGTGGCAACAGATCCCCGGCCGAGTCATATCAGAGACTTTTAATGATGTTACATGCTGCTTTACATGATTAGCACCCAGAATTAGGTAGTGTGGTAATTGAACACACACCGCTACCAGTGGACTAGTCCCTTGCTATAGTGATTGCACAAAGTTGTATGGCCCATGGCTACTGAAAAGGAGATGGGCACCGCCCTATGCGCCATCTGGTGTAGGAAGGACTTAGCTTTTTGTATACATCCAGCATCTTTAAGGTACCGCCAAAATTGTCAGGTGCGAGGTGACCTTTATGTTATCTAAAATGATACGTCTAGTCTATCAACTGATTAGAGTGTAAACATGCCATGAGAACCAGAACATCTGGTTGGTACAATTACGTAAAATGTTGACGCCTACGCACAAGTTTTCACGTTACCGATCTTAAGAACGGTTCTGTGATATGAAGAGGGGTGACGACTGGACATATCATAGGATAAACAAGCTGTGGGACACGGCAGCTGTGTGCTACCATTACGTAAACTGTTGACTCCACTTAGTAATTAAGATTTATCAGCAAAAGTAATGAACAATCTACTCATAACACAAGCCATAGATATGTGAGATTAGCGACAGATTAGAATTCACCCTCAGCCGTAAGAAGACCGCTGCATCGAGCCCGCTACACATAACTCAATCCTAGCTCAGTGTGGGGGTATTTAAGCAAAGCTCCTGCCGTCTTAAGTGTGTTGACTTTCCCCTTAAGTATGTTTACTCACCCTATTGAAAACATGTCAATACACAGAGCATTATTTACATAGGTCTGTACAGGTTATTTCATTGGTTTCCCTTAAAGGTTTTCTTTATACACTCTTGGATATTTCTGCGCTAGTACAAGTCTCCTTAGACTTTCTTTGCTACGAATCCTCAATGAATTATTTGAAGCACTATAGTGTTGTTGCAAATCCCCTATGTTTTAATGGTTCGGCCTTGACATGGCATAACGAAGGCCACAGTGCAAGGTTACAATTCGATGGCGAGTTAGGCAAAACGGCAACTCAGCAACAGTCAGCATGTTTTCATGATATACACCACTGCACTAGTAGATTTACATATTATCGATGGTTTAGTCCAAATTGACTGGGCACCTGTTGCTGTGCGAGTTGTCGAGTTAGGCAAAACTCTAACTCACCCACGCACAGCTGCCACAGTGTTACTATAACGAATCTGCCTCGCAATCCAACTTCCATACTTTGATATTTCAATTCTGTTATAATCGTTAAGAATATGCCGTTAAGAAAAGAAAAATCTACAAAAACTTTATAAAGTGCGTATCGATTCGGCCTTGACAGAGCGCCAAAGAAATGTCAGTGTTGTTTAGTTAGGCACATGTACCTCTGACGAGAATATGAACTTTTTGTACTATGATTCAAGAGGCAAAACATTACCTCTACATACCACAATCAACGTTTTCCAACAAATGGAAAAACAGCGAAATATGCAAATTGTAACATGGCAGATCGTTTGTACGACTTGTCTATAGGTAAAATTAAGAAGACAATACAGATTTCAGCAAGCTCGTCTCATAGCAAGGACGTTAACGTTATACAGCGGCTTTGCTCTTAGTTAGAGGAATTGCGGAAGCTATCATACCGGATGCCTGTGATGTATATCATCATTACAACGTTACCAGCACAATGTATAATCAAAACGTTTTCCGGCGATTGAAATACCTCGGAACAGCGGAAGAAGTCCTTAGCAACAATGTATGTCAAGGAGAATGGAAAATGATGTCTGATTATGATGAATTCTTATTCGGAAGAAGCGAACATTATTACCGGTATCATTGCAGTAACGAGTGATTTTCAAGCAGATGTTTGGCTGAGAATGATTTCTGACTGACTGCACCTCTCTGAGACTCTCTGACGGACGATAATCACTAAAGGGTGAAGGACTTTTTATAAATCCAAATCAATCCGTCTGGTCATTTTTTAAGATTTTCCACCCTACTAGTTGGTTGGATATTGATATGATTATGATTTGCAAAGCCTTTACCATACCACAGCTTACATGTTTCAATCTCTATAAGAACATATCAACTAAATGTTTGGAAAAAGAATAACTGAAATTCTCTTACAAAGAAGGCACTTAGTACTCTGCTTAGTACACCCCCAAGTTCATTATTGGATACGCAGTTTCAGGTGCTCTGCACATGAAAGTAAGCTGAACACTTATGCATAGTAGAGTTTACGTCTACGTGTATATTAGCTGTAGTTATAAAAGTTATTCACGATTTTCTAAGATTCACAAAGCTATGTACTATATTAATGTCGTAACCATGTTGTACAGTGACGTTTTGTACTGCGTTTTTCCTTACCATTGAAAGAAAGGCGTACAAAAGGCTGGCTAAAAGTGGATATTTGAAAATCTCATTGACATTGACAAAACAAGGAATTTTGACGCCACCGGCCAGGAATTGTTTCCGAACGCACCGCAATGAGAAGTAACAGTAGTCTGTACTTATGTTCAAGCATCGCCTTGTAGTTGTACTTCATGAGTTCGATCCTGGCCGAGTTATACCAAAGACTTTAAAGTTTGTGCACACTGCTTCCTAAGCTTAGCGCTCAGCATTTGGGGAAAAAGTATGGTACTTGAACACACAACCCTACCAGTGACTAGCTATAGCCCCTTGCTGTAGTGGTTGTACAAAGCTGTGCGGCCCAGGGCCACAGAAACGGAGATGGGCGCCGCCCGATTCACCATTAGGTGCGGCAAAGACTTAACTAACTTAAACTCTGATCAAACTTTGAGGAAGAAGCATATTCTAAGAGCTTGACGGACAGTCAAGAAGACATTTAATTCCCAACATTGATTTAAGGCGAGTGAAGATACATCCATAATTATTAGAAAAGGAACTTTGAAAAGCAAACTAGGGTATAATATAAAACAGTACCATTTGAAAATCTTAGAATTAGTAATTCTTCATATAGTTAATGCTACATAGTACATACCTCTCAAAATCTCTTAAGACGCAAGGTTTGATTAATTCGCTATAACGTAATAAGTATAAAACTCATAATCACAAGGATGTGTTTCTTACCTCGTCCCTTATGGACCATGTTGACCAGCTCAAAGCCCGGCCTGTCGGAGAAGACCCCCGCCCGCTTGATGAGTGCCTGGTGGATGGCTCTCTGTCCGTTCAGCACCACGGCAAGCTTCGGCCCGAGACGCACGCTCATGATGTCACCGTACGCTTTGGACATGGTCATCAGGGTCTCGTGCGGGGCCAGCCCGAGGAACGGGATGGCGCCGAGCCCGGGGAGGCCCCACGGGCCCGGCGGCAGGTTGGGCGGGTTCACCCGCCGCCAGAGCAGGTACCCCGCCAGGAGGCCCAACATGAGCACGAGAAACGTCTGGACGTTCTCGGTTGGAGAGGCCACGGCCGCCGCCGCTGTGTCGAGGATCGCTTCGGTCATGTTGGTGCGTCGTAGGCTCAGGTATGAATGAACTCACGGGACGAGAACACGTCCCTTTATATGTACGTACTTGCGCAACAGCTTTTGTTGTTCTTCACCCCCCAGTTAGATGGGAGTGTTTATATCATAGCATTTAGGGTAGGAGCGGGGGTGACAGGGAGGTAATCGGAACAGCGTGTCTGTGTGAATGCCTAATGGTAACTTCCTTGACCTTGAGGACAAAAAATGACGAGGGTTCCTCCAACGAGAACCCCATGTGGGAATGGGCGGGACTTCCTGTGATTGACACCTCCGTCAGACAACCTGAGTCGCCATTGGTGTAAATGTATGACTGATGCTTGGACGATCCTCCTTATGATCGTAGGGCCTACATTGGATTGGAGAGTGCATTTTTATTCAAATATTATATTCTGCTTTACATGACCTGCCGTTACAAATACCTCCCTTTCCCCTTCTTGCTATCCTCTACATGATATATGTATGTGGCAGGTATTTTTTTTTTACATATTTCCCCTGATTTCGTATTATTAACTGATTCCTGTTGCTTTCTACTAGAGGGCTAATCTCCAAGCAGATCCTACGGTGCCATAAGATAGTATCAAAGCTGGCCAGGAAGTATAACCGGCTAAGGGAGTCAAATGGGCACCTACGGGAAGTTTGATACTATACATTACGCACCGTGGATCTGGTTGGAGATTACTAGAGGGCTACTGTCGAACGGTCACATAGTCTGTGACAGGCGATACGAAGGGGCAGAAAAACACGATAACAATTGGAAGCCTTAGGAAATATCCTAATCTGATTAAAACACAACTGACTACGCGAAAACAACAGACGGCTCTCCATTTTAGAAAACTGGTCATGCTCAGTTTATATATAGACTTCTAGCCTGAGGCTAAGGGGACAGGTGTCTCACAACCAATTGTTGTGTTGCTATTTTTATACACAGTGTATCTATTGTTATTGTGATTATACGCTCATGTTACATAAAGTTGTCCATCCAGTTAGAAGGCTTACCTTAAAAAACCAAGTCAATGACCCTTTAGCGCACTCGGTCCGAGAAGTTCTGATTTTAAAATGTCATTTACTTACATTTTGTGTAACTAACTGTTAGTGTCATCCTATGTTATTCAACTATGAAATACCGTTATACATAAAGGTTAGAAATCCTTGTACATGATATATATGGCCTTCTTTGGTCAATATTGACCAATGTAAAATTCTACTTGATATCATTGATAACAGTCCTACAATGTATACGAGAATGGCAGTCTCTGCCACATAGGGCACATCTGTGAGCTGACTCAGGTCTGTTGCAGAGTTCTTTTCGCAGGATCCGCTTTTCTTCTGTATACTTGTAAACCTGTAACGTTATGTACATAATACATTATCAGCAAATAAAGGAATGAATGATAACCTAAGCAGATATACTCTTTAACAAAGCCAGACGTTTCAGACAGCTTCCGCCGTCTTTCGTCATGAATTTGAACATAAATCAAAGAAAAGACATCGGAAGCTGTCTAAAACGTCTGGCTGTTAGTGACTTATCAAAATGTTTGGTTTATTGTTGAATAATATATCAAATAAATGTCATGATCACATAGAATTTCTTAGACAAAGCTGAATAGATACAATAGCTACAAGATACGACTATTTTTATAATGAAAAGTTTCGTTCGAAAATTAAGATCACATTTTTACAGGACTTAGACTGATAACTAGATGTCATGTTGACACATAGGTGCGATCTAGTATCTCTTAAGTAAACAAAAAATGTGTAAACAGTGAAATAGTGTGTAAACAATCTCCATGTTTTTTTTTTAAAGTTTCAACTCTTACAAACGAACATATGCAGATATCATGCAGTTGAATATCGATGATATCTTCAGTCATAAAAAAAGACGCCCACTAAAATGATCCTGCATAAGTTCACGTAATAAGTATTCCTATTAACCAATAAAAGTGTCTCACTGCCATGGATACAGAAATGCACACATTTCCTGATGACGTCACATCAAGAATACACCATAGTTACCAACCTTTGGAGTTGGCACGTTGGCATCCCCGAAAACGTCATCGACATTCAGCCAATAGGGATTGACCTTACAGATGGGACGGAAGTATAACGTCCTTCAGCGGCCTTCACATTAAACAGAATGTAGTATCTCTCACCAGATTGGGTTCCAATACCCAGCGGTACCTAGAAACACGTCTGTCCATGTGTTTGTGATCTGGGAGGGCTATTTGGTAAAAGGGGCCCGCCCGGTCCTTTCAAGTGTCGATGTTATCGTGTGTTGCTAATGCTATGAAAGGAAAGAAAAACATATAATTATCGACATGAATGGCCCAGAGTGAAACGTTGTGTTCTGTTTACCAGAGAAGTATTCCGGCAGGGTCCTAATTAGAAATATGACCTGGATGTGGTATAGCAACAACTGTTTTTCGTAGTCTTTTTCAGCTGTCTCTGGCGAAATTTAGGGAAAGAGAATGGAAGTTGAACATGTCTCACAAGCAGTTGACTAACCGCCTGTTGTAGTGGTTGTATAACTGTGTGGCCCAAGGGCTATAGAGACGGGCGACGCCACATACACCGCAAGGGAAAGGAAGGATTTTAACTTACATTCTTAGCAAGTATCGATATTGGTCTGCTAGAAAACAGTGAAATATGTGTGGTATTTTCACATAAGTTAATATCTACATGTTTAAAGTGATTATCCTAGGCCTTTCCTAAACCTAATATCCTCACGCGGCCTGCATGGTCTTGTTGTATACCGTCTAACCATCTTACACTAACGAACTTAGAACCAATCTTTTGTAAGTGGTCAATTTGTAAATAACGGTTAAGATGATTAGGCCGGTGAGTTGCTTAGGGTTCCATCCCTTTGAATTAAGGTAATTGCGACCACACCGCCCCCTCACAACAGTCTCCCGCGGGGCTTCGAATTTCCAACACACACGGCAAACGACCTTCACTTTGCTTTAAAGGTCACTCGGAGGAGAAAAAAGTGTGCTAACGTTATCATTTGTGAATAATGCCGTGGTAAACTCCTCAGGACATTCCACTTTCTTAAAAGATGTTTTTTTCTGCATGCGCAGTTCTCAATGTAAATTCCCGATGTCTTGAGGTTACGTGAGGCTACTGAGAAACCAAGGCCGTTCCAGAAACACAACAACACTGAATCTTGTTGGTAATCAACTCAACACATGTTCCATTCAGCTGGTACCTATGTCAAAACAGTCTGTAGGTTCCTACTATATTATATTTCGCCAAACATGTTACATTCACCAATAAAGTTAAGTTTTCAGCGATGTTCGTTGTTGGATTAATGGGGCTTGTGTAGACAACATAACTCCGGAAGCTGAGAATGAATCTATGTAATATTTGATGTGTGGTTTGGTGTAATATGAGGGAACAACTTCCATTATGGTTCCTCTAGCGGTATTCTATGGCACTGCAGCAGAACTTCTGGGGTTAATTTATCATATTCTGAACATACCAATGTTTTTTTTTTGGTGGCAGATAGTGCTTAAGCCATGCAACCAGCGATATAGAACTGTGTCCCCTAGCAGTTTCCGTGGTGAACTGCAGTACCCATTTTTTTGGGGACGTTGGAAGAGAATAACACAACATGCAAGGGGCTGAAGGTTTGTTACATCGAAGTTTATGGCGTGCCCCGTCGTATTTTGCACATGTGATATGAAAGACAAGTTCGATTTTTTGTCCTCTAGTGACCTTCTACGGCACTGCAGCAGAACGTTTTGGGTTGGTCCTGGACATGCTATGGTACTTTTGGGGGGCAGTTAGTTCTTAGGCCAAGCAACCAGCGATATAATACTGTGTCCCCCAGCAGCTTCCGTGTTGAATTGCAGAGCCCTTTTTGTTTGAAATGTTGGGAGAGAATAACGCAACATGAATGGGGTTGATAGGTAAGTTATGTCAAAGTTTAGACGTGTCCCGTCTTTTGCACAAGTAACGTTAAATGCCAAGGAGGAAAGTTGGTATATAGGCTATACGGGTCAACGTTCGCTAGCACACAGACTTGACGTTACCTGTTTTTTGATGGTAAACAAAGGGTGACACGCGTGACCTTCACACGTGTGAGTTACGTAAAGCACCTGCTGGGCGTGGCTCGACTAATCATAGGGTTTATTGACGGAACCCCTCTGAAGTGGACGGGTGAAATATACCCTGTTTGTGCTGTTCAGCCAATGCAGGGAGGGGGCGAGGTAAAACACGAGTGAGGGAAGGAAAGAGAAGGGGAGGGAAGACAGGAACGATGGTGTATGTTTGTTACAACACTTTGTTTATACATATCACTCTAGAGTGAAGGAAGGAGAGAGAAGGGGAGGGAAGACAGAAAACGATGGTGTATGTTTGTTGCAACAATTTGTTTACGCATATCAATCTAGAAAGGTAGACCCGGGAGAAATACGTATACACCTTTATGTATTGAAAATGAAGAACAGTTTGGGTGGTAAGTTAATTGGCATTTGAGGGACCTATGATAAGCAGCAACAACAGACAGAATTTAGTCAAAGGCACACAAGTCTCGCAATGGTTCACTTTTTGTTCCGCATAATTCGGCGTTGACTTTATCCGGCTTAAGCGCCTTTGGACGTAAACACGCAAGTTCTACACAATACATGTAGGTACAAGCCGTGACACACCAGACCGGGAAGAGCTTATGATAATTGTAGTGTATCTTTAACTTGTTGGAGGTGTGGCTTTGCTCAAACATGGGACCTTCGGCTTTATGTCCCGTCCGAGAGGACGTCCCTGAGGGCGCGGTCACATAGGTCATGCGATTGTCGGAAGATTTTGATGCCATGGGATTTTCAAGCTGGCCGTGACAGAACCAACCACCGACATGGATCCAAGACAGCATTTTGTGTACCTAGACAGCCTGAACTTTGTAGGAAACTTACATTTTTGTCCTCCACGCAACATGCCCAACGTAGCGGTCGTACGACCTATGAGACGGCGTCCTAATACCCCTGTCACAAAGTTATGATTATAAGGGAGGTTCGGGCGATTGCCGCAGACTCGTCGTCGATTTGTTCGAAATATGACAGGGGTATAACCGAAGCTTGGTAGGTGCTGATTTTATATAGCGAGAAGATGTTGATCAGCCTATTAGCTTAGAAGCTTCATGTAGTTTAATTGTATATTGTTGTTTCTGTTTTTCTACCAGTCTGTTGCGTCATGCTGCCAACGCCCGTTGAGGCATGAATGTACAATAAAGGTCTTTCATTCATTCATTCATCTATCGGAGTAGAGTGAGCAAATAGTTGTCAAATGCCTTTCACGTGGGCACAAGATTGCGACCAGCTAGGATTCGAACCCAGATCCTTTCGGTCCTAAGTCAAGAACCGCAAAACTAGCTATTATTCCAAGTTCGTGAACCTTAAGCTTCTGTGAAACCCATTCAACGAATGAGTTCTACATCAAACCTAGAAAACGCCTTGATGTAAAAGGACAACGACCTTCCTGAGTTCGAGGAGGCCAAGGCCGCCGCCTCCCCTCCTCCCATGACGGGATGATGACAATATCAGTCTCCCACGGCCCGCTACTTGTCGGTGAAGGACGTTACGCGTTAGACTTTTACCTATAGTACGCATGCGCCTTTGGTAATCTCTTGACAGTATGGTACACACTGAAACAGTTTGTACAATGTATTTTTTTCGGTGAAGCAATCGGGAATATTTGTTGCGTGTACACATCTTTACTTTAGGGCGATGGTATCTAAATGTTTATTCCTTTTACTCCATTTTAATTACTGTGCACAGAAAGTTTCGTGTAATAATTTATTAAAGTAGATGCGATGTACGTGAAAAGTATTAAGGCTATAACCGTCGTGAGTAATGATTTATTAGGCTGTCTATATTATACGTTGTTAGACGAGCAAGGATATCCATGTGTCAGGGACGTGTCATCACAAAATTCGACAGTCTTGCGACAACAAAATCTTATCTTAGGGCGCGGTCACATAGGTCGTTTGATCGCTGTACGATTTTGTTACCATAAAATCCAACCATCATACAAAGCACAAAATCCAACCATCATACAAAGCACAAAATCCAACCATCTTACAAAACGTGGGACAGTTCATTAATACCCCCCTCACATTAGGCGCGATTCGATCGGAAGACTAGTTTACGAGCTCTAAATGACATTTTCGTGAGTAAGACGTCCGGTGTTCTCACGATCATCTTGCGATTTTTAGGGATCGCCGGCAATTTTCAGGAGTCTTACGACGGTCGCGGTGCAGCGAAACATGTTCTTAACATAAGCGACAAGTCGCAGGAGATCTCCGAGATCGCACAGCTCGTTACCGAGTCGCAGATCGTGCGTGCAAATTGTGCGTACCTCGCAAAGGTCAATAGTCTTACATCAATCCAACGATTGAAGACCGATAGGCGAGCCAAGATAGTTGTACTTTGCAGGAAACGTACATTTTTGTCCTCCGAAATGCTCAAAGTTAGCGATCGTACGACGATCGCACGACCTATGTGACCGCGCCAAAAGGGTGTGGTTTCATTCGGCGACGATCACAAACTAAGGTTAATATTGGGGAAGCCATGCATGTGTATTACAGAATTAAACTCTCAAGCGTGTTGTCGAAAAGGTACTAGACAGCACGACACCGTACTAGACAACACGACACACAATATGTTTGCAGTTGGTTCTGTCACAGTCAGCTTGAAAATCCTGAGACATCAAAATCGTCGTACGACCACCAGGGACAAGTGTGACTGGGACGTTAGTAATACCCCTGTCACATTTGGTGAAAATCGATCGGATTCTGCGGCAGTCGCTCGAGCCTTGCTTATAATCATAACTTTATTGCACAACAATTGTACAAGGTACAAAGTATGGCTTATATGTGACAGGGACTGTTTTTAGGTAAAAAAATACGCGCAACCCTCTGTCAATCTTAAATATGGCCGATCTTTCATCGATACACCCGAAGATCGTGGATAAAGTGACAGGGGTATTAGGCCCTTGTTTTAGGTCGGATCCCGCAGACTCAGGAGAAATACATTAACTTCTTTATTTATTGAAAATGAACAATAAATGAATGAAGACTATATGAGTGGAAAGTACATTGGCACCAATAGTGCTCGAGGGACCTATAGTAATCAAAAACAACAACAACAGACAGAGTTTAATCAAAGTCAAAGACACACAAGTCTCGCAGAGGTTCAAGTCTTGTCCCACATTACCGCTTAAACGCCTTTGGGGCAACAAGCAAAAGCAAAACAGTACGACGTGTATGTATGGCAGAACTTTTACGAAGAAACCAGACAACTCCTATGTTGTAGACTGTGGACTTGAAAAGGCGTAACTCCAGAACGACCAACTCCCACACGACGCCCCCCGCAATCGTGTAATGTCCCGACCTTACAACCCAACCCTACCCTCTCACAATACGGGTGGCGGCTGTACTGGGATTAACATTACAGATCATGTGATGCTACAAGTCACCGGAGACCACCACTGCGTTTTTGTTGCTGAACCGTCAAAGGTTTCCCTTTCCCTGACCGGGGGGTTTATCACAATATAACCCCAACAACTCCTCTTGTGCTGTCGCCTTAGCATTGTCAACGACAGACGGAAAACACAACATGCATGTTTTCAAATAACCAAAAAATCCTAACGTGGGGTACATTCGAGAGGGATATTGTGATCCGCTGGTGTTGTTGTTTTAGGCCCCAAGAGCGAGGAAGGGCACCAAAAATAGCTAACAGAAACCCTTTAAATTAGATATGTACACGTATGGCAAAAGTTCGTCCTCACAACTCAAATGGACAGAACCATTTAAAAGATGCACTGCGTACATGATTGCTGTTACGATTGTAACAGCTGAACATGATTGCACTGATATCAAATATATGACATTAACCGCCATAATTTGGCGTTATAGGTATAAATAGAAGTGCCAATCAACTTTGCCGTTTTGGAGTGGACTGATCCAATTCTTTACATTTTGACAATGTCATGCTTTTTCCTTATCAGGCATATACATAGATGTAGATGTATCTGGCCACTTTACTTGTAAGAATGAAATGGATCAAATAAAGGGGAAAATACATGTGACTGACAGGATTTCTAATCCTATGACGCATTGACATTGTACTTGCGGTGTGTGTGTTGTATGTATCAATGTAACATTAATTCACCTTTATCCGTGTAGTAACCTATATCCGTTATGTCGCTAAACAGGGTATCCAGGGATATCAAGTCGATGGACGGTAGTTTCAATTTGTATTATTATCAAAATATTGCAGTTTGAAACCACCATCTGTCGACGTGATATCCCTGAATTCATTGCTCTTCAAAAGAACGGATAGAGGTTACCCTACGGATAAAGGTAAACTAGCATTATGTGTGTGTGCGCGCATTTGTGGTGTGTGTTAGTGTTAGTGTTAGTGTTAGTGTTAGTGTAAGTGTGTGTGCCTATAAGTGTGTATGCTCGCCCGCGCGTGTACGCTTGTATGTGTGTGTGTGATTGCATGAAGTGAATGCCTATCAATCATTATGAAATAACGTTGTGATGAGCTATACAAAATAATATACGTTTAATGTAAACAGTAGTAATGTTTATCACATTACAATACAATACTTTAATACCAGTACAGTGATATCTACAAGTATCGTAGGAAGTTTCCAGTCCCGCAGATTTGACTACACATAAGATGTTATGTTGTTGTTCGACGTCTTTTCTTACAAAGTTGTATAGCATATCCGGACCCGATGAGCCATTGTGATTGGTCTGAATGTGGCTAACTATGCATCAAAGGAGCTAGATGTTCCAACTGACGTCAGTCGGAAAAGCCAGCGATGGAGTGTTGGTTACTATAGTAAACAAAAAATCAAAACCATGGCACGTCCTGAGGCAAAAAAAATCGACCTTGACCTTTGTCTTCCTAACACCTACCTATATGCCAAACATCATCGTAATCCATCCAGAGGTTATTGAGTTATGGTTACTACAAAAATCCGGAAACACAAACACACAGAAAGACCTTTGTCTTCACAACACCTACCTTTATGCCAAATATCATCGTAATCCATCCAGAGGTTCTTGAGTTATGGTTACTACAAAAAATCCGGAAACACAAACACACAGACAGACAGATGTATCCAAAACTATATCTCCATTTTAAATGAGGATAATTTTAATGGAGATAAATATCCCGATGTTCTTTCCTATGACTTGGTGACCTCACGGGCGGCGACCCCAACGTGTTTATACCTGCAAACATCAAAACCCACGTGGCGAACTTGTAAAAGTCACGAGGGGTGCATGCAAAGGGCAAGAAGATCATAACTCAAATGATGATTATACTTGTAAATGACACCGCTATGTTCGTAAACACAATTTTGCCACGTGTAAGAGGCATTGTTATTGGTGTGTCTGTGTCCGTCTCTGTGTCTTTGTAACCGGCATATCAATGTTCAGTGCATCGGTAGGTATTGGCAAAATCAAGCTGAAGATTGATATTAGGCCGCCTGGGGTATTTCTTTGGTACTACAGACAAACTTCTGGTTTTCTGTTTCTCATAAGCCATGGTCTTGTTTGTTTGATTTTAGCTGGTTTTATGATGGGAAGAAGATACAAGTTTAATCCCCCCTAGCAGATTGTTAAATAGTTCTTTTACGACTTACAAAACGTACATACGAATACAGCCGTCGTAATTTTTCATCTGTACCTAGTAAGTTTTCTTGTCTTCTTCCTTTCCTCTCTCAAATTGTGCATCTTTTCAGTCCTATCCTCTCCAAAAATGAACTCTATTTTGGGAACATTTCATTGAGAATGCCAAAAGTTGTCCTCTATATCTATACCGTTCATTTGTACCTATGTACGATGTACTTTGACTGTAGTAGCTATGTATGTACATTGACTGTACTACCTATGCATGTACCTTGACTGTACTACCTATGCATGTACCTTGACTGTAGTAGCTATGTATGTACCTTGACTGTACTACCTATGTATACCTTGACTGTACTACCTGTACTACCTTGACCTTGTTACGGTTCCTTTTACGCTCTACAAGTCACCCGCTATTTCCTGACAAACACAATAAACGCATACGTCTGTGTTTGCACTTCTGTTTGAAGTAGATTATCTGATTTAATGTACCTGTCTGTACAACTGCTGACGTTAGTTAAGGGGGTATGACCTCATGTACTTAAAGAAAGTGGTCTACCGAACGTTTGACTTTGGAACCTGACATTTGTATGACCCCTGTCAGAGAGAGTTCAAGAAGTAAAAGGTGAAAGTGGGGTCAGTAAGACGTATAAAGCCATTCAATGACCTTACGATTACAGAGCAGTGGCCCTCAACCGAGGCATAGCATTATGCTTTTCCAAGCAGCTAGTTATAGTCAATAGAGCCCCCAGTACTTCTCAAGTTACCTAAATCTTCTCAATACGGGTTTTGATTGTTGCGAGTATGGTAGGGGTGGGTACTGGTCCAGAAAAAAATCAGTGGACCGGATATTGACTGTGCCATTGCGAAATATGTAAAGTTTTATACATGTAGTTTACAGACAGCCGGGGGGAAATGTCATGGACAAACTAGTATCCGGAAGATTACACAAAAATTGTTTATAAGTTGCGTTCTTAAATGTAAAATGTATTTTGCACAATGCATCAAACAACAGGAAACTAGTATTACATTTAATAGCAGTGTCAGATGTTTCTGACAGTCTTTTCTCATTTGGGCCTGAATGAGCGGCATTCATGGCGGCGGATGCTGTCTGAAACGTCTGTCTGTGAAGTTTGATCTATTTGTTTAGTTCATTTTGTATGACGTGTTTTGTATCCGGATGTCTATTATTCATCAATGAATCGGTAAAATGGTTTGTCACCCAGGGTTTTTCCTGGCACGTGTTGGGTAGTATAAGGTCATGGATGTTCTATCATGTGGATGGCATCCTCTGAGGACCTATGGATACCAGCGTGAGAATAAAATGAAAGTTGTGCAAAACAGTACTATAAAATCTAAGTTGTGAAGAAGGTTTATTTTTTTTAGAAATGACTAAACATAGAAAATGCAACATTTTTGTTCTTTCACGTCTTCTTCACTGACTTCACAATATGGTCGCACGGTCAATATGGTCATGCTAAGGAGCCCCGGTAGAAATCGGACGATAATCAGGCTAATAATCAACGATTTCTGCAAGCAATTATAGGGATGTCCGTATGGCTCAATAGGTAGCAGTCTCACAACTGACTTCCTGGTACTATCCAAGCTAGCAGAGATTATGCTCCGGCTGTTTTTTGACGTTTTTAGTCGTTTTTATCAGGCTTTCTCTCTTATATTGTCAAACCAGGTTCCAAACTGGGAGGCCGATTCTGTCAACGTTACTTCATCTTGGTTATGGCGGAAGGGACATCAAAACAACATTGAGTAGTTTTGCTCCATCAGGAAGTCTTCAATCAGGGCAGGGAAGATTAGACAGCTGTGTGACAATCAGGTATAGTCTTCGTCAACACCTGACGCTAGTGTCCAGAGAATTGGGACGAAAACTTTTCATGCATGTGGCTTATTCTCAGCGAAAAGTGCAAAATATTTGTTTAAAAACTTTGCATTTTTCTTAAACCAGGCCAAGTAAATAACGTAAAAAAGCACCGAAAAGCGATAACAGATGTTGTATAGTCATTACTGTGAAACGTTTGTTCAGCGAGATGGTTACAAAAGACAACAGACACTCCATTCGTGTTCCCTTAGTAAACAAAACGATACAAACGTCATAAAATTCTTTGAGAAGTTTGCCTATTGTCTTCTTGAGAACAAAGAAATCTTAGTAATCTTAAAATGCAAATATATGTCGGATATGAAAATTAGTATTCTTTACCGATTTTCACGCTGATATATTGCGGGGAGGAGGGTATTGTTCCAAATCATTTTGTGACACCGATGATACAGTTTGCGCGCGCGCGCGTGTGTGTGTGAAGACTAAATATTATGTAAAAGGTTAAGATAAGATAACATATATTTCGGACACATTTGTATCACAATGTTCTGCCACCACTCTAAGGCCCTGCTGTAAAATGTGAGCATATCTAAAATATTGTTTATCTTATCAATAAATTTTGCAAAAAAAGAGGAACTCTATTGCACGACAGTTATAAAGGGCACAATGTGTGGCAACTTGTACAAAGAAAACAGTTGGACTACATGAGTTGCTCATATCTAACAATTTCTAGGAACTAATCAAATGATAATAGTATAAACAACCAAGCTAGCGTTGTGTGAACTATATTCTTGAACATTATGTTAAATTGATAACAGTATGCTGCTTCATGAAAGTATGGCATGATATCTGATCTCTAAGCACACAAAAAATCATATCTCCGAAGCTGAATGTTTGAAAAACAAACTGCCCACCTCCCTACAGACGTTGTGATACCTGGGGTGTTTAGAGGTGAAGGCAGAACTTGATGTGTCATATCCGAAACATCGTGTTATCTTATCTTTCACCTTTCATGTGACACTCAATACAAGCATAAAATCACACTCTGGGTGAGAAACCGTGCAGCTGTGAGTAAACATTGCGCTATGCGCAGGGTTGGACAAGTTTTCTCAAATTCACATGTCCTGTCGGTCGAGTACGTTAAAAAAATAATCACTTGCCTGAAACAAATGTCACTTTCTATGCATTTTTACCTCCAGCAACACTGTCTTTATATTGTGCCATATACTTTTTTTGTGCCATTTACTTTTTTTAAATTGTCTCTATTTTTCTGTGTTGACCAATGCTTGATCATGCTATAGCTGAGAAAAGTAACAAGCATATCAAAATCTCACTCATTGAAGAATCTTACTTGCCCGCTTGAGCAAGTGGGGTAAGACATACACTTGCTCGATCAGAACTTTCACGACGCCGGAAAAATAAATATTGGAGCAAACGTAAGTTAACGTTTCTTCGTTAACCACAATACTACAGCCACACGTCTCAGAAATATATTGTACAATGGTAAAACTGCCTGCTTGAACAGGTGATTTTTATGTTGGATGGACTTTGAAACCTGACGTGCAGTTAGCAGTAACAGAAGTCAACCAAGCTGAGGGTCAACTTAGGTTCAGTGTCAAGTTCGTGAAAAGGCCCGTTAGAAGGGGAAGGCCATAATAGACACCTTTGACATATCCCTATACCTTTCCAGTTGCTTCAATAGCTGGGAATGCGTATCTTTTTTCTTGCATTTCTAACCTTCGTCGACGTTTGATCATAATGTCTTCTGGATTCAAACAAAACTGGGTGGTCGTAGAAAACATTACACTTTTTCATCCCAATATCTGTTTGGCGATTATTAAACGCAGCTGCAAACAGGATTATTTTAATCTATGCTATGGTGAAGCAAAATAAGAACTTGTAGGTCCTTTGTGGTTAAAAATAGATGCAATCGCTTTGATTGCATCTATTTTTGCTCGAGAACCGGAAATTGAAAAAAAAACTCCTTCTTTTGTTCTTAAAAACGCTTGTCATGTTCTATGAGGCGTGCCGTGGTTAGGAGTACCGCTTCTGAACATACAGGTCGCGGGATCGAATCCATTCCTCTTCATATGGAGTGTTGTACTTTCGAGAGGATGTTGAGTCACACCAGCAGATTACATAATAGCGAATCGTCATGGTTCAAACCAAGTCTTACTATTGCGCAACTCGTGCAGACAAAGTAGAACTCATGAAGAGCCAAGAAGAAAATATAAAGTTAAAAAACAAGAAACTCAATTAATGTAAAGAAGCATGCGTTACGTTTTGCAAAATATCATAATAGGATGGTTTTGGAAAAAATGTAGCCATATAAGTGTTAAGAAATAGAGATCCAACAAGTGCTAATAGATACCTCTTTAATCTGTTGACCATGTCATCTTCAGATGAAAAGGTACAAAAACCGGATGTTCAACTGCAGTACCATAACAAGTCCGATGATTTCAATCAAACAACAAGTTTTGATAAGTTCAGATCCCAGACCATTTACCGTCTGTGTTCTGGGTACGTTCCTACTGGAGAAACTACAGTTTAACGATACGACAGTATTTGAAATGGGACGCTAAGCCATGTAAATATACTTTGCATCAGTCTCAGGTGGGGAGGGTGTGTGTGGGCTGAGGCGTTAAATCTCAGCACGTTAAAGACCCCAGCACTCTTGTCAAGAGTGCGGGAGATCTGGGCTTATGTCGTCATTCAATGAGTAAGAAAGATCTCCAGCTTTCAATTACAAAAATGAAATCGTCAGGAGGATAGCAAATTTTACGTTAATGCCATGGATAAATTGTCTTTCATTAAAAAAAATGGTTTCAACATCAACGTCTCTGAAAGGATTTGGAATTCAAGTCATGAAGCTTAGTTTTCAAAGTTGTAAACAGACTTAAGAACACTCCATGTCTAAAATTAGCACGCTGAAAGCAGAATATGTTGAAAACATATACTGAGATTTATCAAGTACACTCCAAGCTTCACTGACACAGGATTTCACTCAATTTGCTTAGATTGATAGGATTACCAGGATTATGTAGAAGTGTTAGGAATCCGGATTTTCTATTCTAGCATTGTCACCATATCTCATGCTCAATCTAACGTGTAATGAACAACGTGAAGTGAAAAAAAAAAAAAAAAAGATATTGAAACCCTCATACCCGTTGTAGATACATGTATAGCAACAACTAAGTTACGTATATGATATATTCAAAGCCATAATTTCTGTCAACGACAAAGCTGAACCAAAATCTATATTTTTTTCACAGAATGATGCAATTCTTCCTTCCGATACTTTTGTTTAAGAGGTATTGGAGAAACTTATTTTTTTACTACTCCTCTCAGTCCCTTTGTCGTATGGCGGCCCTAAGTGTGTGAAGTGGTGCTTATTGACGCATACTCCGCATGCTGTGTGAAATAGACCGCGGCCAGGCATGCACTTGTCGGACAGGTTCAGAGCAGTGCCCCATTGTGTCGCTGCTATTTTGGGCCCCCTACGTGCTTGCCTGATGCTATTTTTGTACAGGGCAGAGGAGTGGCACCCTGCAATACAGGGACACATCAAAGGACGACCGGGTCCTCTTTCCCTTTGTGTCCCTGACCTTTAGTGTAAAACTGGCGCCTGGGACAAACTACCTTGATCCATTCATGAGGCGGGAAAAACAGGAATTCGCACAATCTCTTTTAAGCTTTGTTAGAAGCCGAAAAGACAGCCGCGTTTGAAAACACCTTAAGTTTCTAATGGTAACCTGCCATATCTTTAAAAGTAAGGTGGCCCGGGGCGTCTTCAAGACAGTATCTTTGTTGTTGCTGTCTAACCCTATCAACCTCACTATCAAGCTTGTTTGGTTGGTATATTCTATTATAAATTTGATATTCACCAGAACATTATGAATTCATTTGAGAGAAAGGAGGAATGTATTGAATGCGAAAGATTACCTAAAGCTGTCAAAGCTGCTATTACAAAGAAGCGAGGAAACGCCGAATTCACTTTAATTAGTAGATTAGAACTCTTCTAATGGCTCGAAGATTTGCTAATTATTAGTTTGTTGTGACCTGTAATTATCACAGTGGGTATATATTTACAATAAAGGTCATTCATTCATTCATTCATCCATTCATTCAATGATTCATTCTTTCTTCCATTCTTCTTTCATTCAAATCTTTCGAAGGCATACGCTTTTGATCGTTTTTTGTTGTTGTATTTGTTTTGTTTATGATGCTCTCATAAGTCAAATTTGTGGATCAAATATTCATTATTTCAACTATAATCCTGGACATGTCTTCGCCTTATAAGTACTAGTATTGATCTCTGAATACACCATCGTACATGTGTACATCTGTATAGTTCTAAATCTAATCTAAGACCAAGGGGAGGTATTATCTCTGTCATTCTGTAAGGGATAACAGGAACCTAGAGACGACAAAATATTTGTAAATGTTTACAACCTGCCATAGCTACAGATTGCCCTGCACTGTTTTGTTCGCTATTGTTAGTGTTAGTGTTCGTGTAATTGAGAAACGTCTAGTTAGAGGAAAAGTTTTAAGCTGTGATTCCGCTTATAATGTATTGTTCATATCGATTGTATTGAATGTTGTGGTGTCTTCCTTTACATGAGGAGTTTATTCCTGTTTGGGCGGTTTGAAGACTACATTTTCTGTATTTATCCATTCTATGAACAGTAGAATGGGTATACCCATGATTAAAACGCTTGCGTCATGGTAGTACAATGACGCAAGGGTTGTAATCATGGGTATCGCTTAAATGTAAATTAAAGAGCTTCACTGTACTTCATGTAGTTTCCAACGCTCTGTTCCAAACAATAATACCTTCCTGAACATGGTAACAGTAACATTTTCCGTAGGCATGGATACAGTCTTTTGTTCGATAGGCAAGGTGTGGCTACAAAGCGCCTTTCTTCTGTAACACTTTGTGTTCCGAATCTCACGCATTACGAACCAAGTGATCGAGAAATCCCCGTATCGTAGGTAACAAATGTCACAATAGTTACTGAATGATCCGTGGGAGGGGGGGCTTTTATTAAAAGGAATTCGTTGCACGCTGCTATTAAATAACTTCATGTTGCTACATAGAAGAACTGTCATAGTTATGATATAAGTTAGATATAAGAGAATATCAAATATTTTTTTTAAAAGGTCAGAGCAAAAAGGAACCTACTTAGTAACTGTTCTAAAGAAAGACTTTAGAGGGTTCAAAGTATATAGCTTCTCGGTTTATGTGATTAAACTATAATCACAGCCACAGACACACATATCAAAACGTATGTTATATCAGCCCTTATTCTAATGGTAATTGGGAAGTTAAGTTTTACCCTATACCTTTGTTTTGTACTCAGTACTTTTGTACTGTGTAATAGTTGCTGCCATACATTGTACCGTGTACAGATGCCAAGCAATAGAGTTCATTCATTCATTATCCAAGTAACACTACCGAAAACATATATGACGGTCACCTTAAGCCAAGGGTACAACCCGCCGTACCTTCGTTTTTTGGGGCGGCCACGCCCGCCACGTATTTCTGCAAAACGTTCAGGCGGTACAGGGCAGGCGCGTCGCCCGCACTGGCACGTACGGGGGGCGAATCCGATGGCACACAAAGTTTTGCCTACACGTAAAGTTCTACGGCGTGTCTGCGTGCTTCAAAATCCGTCGGATTCCCTACGAGTTCGTAAGGAGGCCGTACTTTACACATTCCAACCCCAAAAGATTGCCCACGTTTTGGCGCGTAGACAGCACGTATTTGCACGTACGACGGGTTGTGCCCTTTGCTTTAGCTTTATGTAGGTGCTATTCAGTGGGGCATGAAAAAAAAGTAGGTCAATTTTTGCTTGGAAACAAACAACTTAACACAGATAAATCCCCGAAGATGTTTGCCATTGCACCGCTCTGGTCTGCTTGAGGTCACTCAACCTGAAGATAGCTTTATTTACCCCCTCTCCTGTACCAAGGTCGGAAAACACATGTAATCAAATACCTGTCAACAAAGCTACAGGGACAGGTACTAAACAGGTCTTGGAGCACACACGGAGGGCATTTGAGGCCACCACTGTCTAGGCAAGTACGCATGCACACAAAAACGCTAGCGAAAACATAACCTTCCAGTAAAGGTGAAAATGGCACATACTGTGTCTCACTCTGCACTCAGCACTTACTTGAGAGTGTGAGGCAGTTAAACACTAATCTCCAAGCAGATCCTACGGTAGCATAAGATAGTATCAAAAGCTGCCAGGGGAGTGAAGCCGGCCTAAGAGTGTGTTTGGCTATCACCGGGAAATGTCCATCTTTTGGCTGACTACACTCCTTGGCCAGTTTGGTATTATTTTATACCATCGTATGTCTGCTTGGAGATCAGTTAAACACAAACACATGCCTCTGCCAGTAGACTAGTCCCCGATGTAGTGTCTGTACAACTGTGTGGCCTAAGTGCTACAGAGACGGAGATAGGTACACCGAAAGGTGTTTGAAGGCACGTCGACTTTTAACAAACACACAATTAAGATGGAAAGATATTAATAACCACACCTGAGCAAACAAAGTGTGCATGGAAAATTATGGTTGTTGTTTAGTGAACCACGAAAAAGTTATATATCAAACTATACAGCTGTTCAACGTAAATCTAACAAAGCAAACATTCGACTTCCAACAATGCAAACATGACAATTATTGACGTCATGACGTCATTGAATCAAGTACCTATGATGGAAAACATATAGATGCATATCATATTTCAAAATATTTCACCTTCACAATTAATGTTGAAAAAAGACTGGTCCGACTTCATAACTCTAAGAAACAAAAGGGCCAGCCTTCCACAAAACAAATGGTTAAATGGACAAATGATTGGAAGGCTACGGCTCTGAGGAACATGACCGCTAGAACGAACACATAACCGTTACGGCTGAACCAATCATGGATCGATCAATGCCTTTCAAACATCAACCGTCTAAAAAAAACGTTCAAGTGATGTAGTCGTGACCTGTCGAAAAGTCGAAAGACCATGTCATCCTTGACCTTGTGTTTGGCCTGTGAGCAAGGCTTTTGTTTGAAGAGCAATGACGAAACTCTTTTAACAAAACGTTTTTACAGTGTTTGTATAGTAATTGTAAGAGACGATACCCCTTCAAGTTAACATGATGGACCTTCACACATTGTATAGAAATACTAGTTCTTCTTAGCACTCCACAGTGAAAGTTTAAAGATTTACAGTATTGAGTACAATTAATCTGTGCATATACTGAAGCTGCAATGTACTTGACAATGTATATTGTTAAGCTAGTTGTTAATCTGAATAAACGTAAACTCAAGCCAGGGCAAAATAAGCTCTTAAGTGAGGTTAACTTGTTCCAGATATCATTCAGAATGATTTTGCTGGTTCCTTCGTCGAGAAGAGATGGTTATGTTTTTGTATGAAATAGAATATACAAATCAGAATATAGCCGATGAAGTGACAAAGTATATTTCTTTGTTAAGATTAGACAAACACACTTCTTTACTTTGCTTAATTCTTTATCTTTATGTTCAACTTCACCCAACTTTATTGTCTTACTGAAAACAAAAACATCAAGGACAATTTGAGCTCCTTAGCACTTCTGTGCCCTACGGGGGAACCTAGAGGGAATACGTGATGCTTAAAAAACTTGACCTTGAGCACACGGACCTAAATGTACTCCCATCTCTAACAAGTACTACCGACATGCTTGTTGAAATCGATGTTGTTTGGTGGATTTTCATCTAGAGCTAGAGTTTCGAGTTCCGGCTGTTCCCGCCTATCCAACAAACACGTAACTGAACGGCACGTGATCCACTGTCCATTGTCTCGAAAAGAGCAAAAATCAAGACCATAGCACGTCCAAACCAAAAGATACAAGAAAAGGAAGCTGTGCTGCAGTACCAAGGTCACATACCAGGTGGCCTAAATTCTTACCAACACTACCTACATACCAAATATATATATGATTATGATCCATCCAGAGCTTCTTGAGTTACTCTGACTACAAAAATAGGGAAACACAAACACACAGCCACACCCAAAACAATATCTTAATTTTTCATGGAGATAACCAAAACACCAACAAGGATGTAATTTGAGCTCATAAACTTAGTGGGGAGGTAGGGTTGTAGACCGCGCCTTACTGAATCAAACATTCCCCGCAGTTTAAGTTCAGTGTCCTCAAGTTCTCGCCGCCAGAAAGTCTGGCAGATGAGAAAGTCTGGGTCGCCTTCAGGCCAAGTTCTGGCATGTTACTGTTTATGTGCACTTTGCGAACATCTGTTTTGGTTCTGCGAAATGACGTCAACTTGGCGCCCAAGGTCACAAGTGTCAAAGGTCAGCCCTTCAAGTTTTCCAGACGAACCGCCTTTTCTGAGAAGAATTCAGATGGACGGTAATGATTAGCACGATTGTTTTCATCTCAAGGTCGAGTGCAAAGGCTTTTCTCCGACGGTTTTCACGTTCACGATCTTGAGCACCCCCAACTGATAGTTGAGATGTAATGATCTAACTGTTTGGAATTGAGCAGTATTCCATGTTGAAGCGGAATTCAGCCTCATTTTATAAGTCTCTAATGATCACACGACGTGTGTGTGTGTGTGGGGGGGGGGGGGGGGCGTCTCCTGCCATGCAGGGCTTGATTCAGAGTGATTAATACTTATGGTATTGCGCCTGCGGATACAATTACAAGTGCATACGTTTCTTCCAAACTTTAAAATCTCTTGCCAAGAACGTGATTCTCCTTCAAAGAAGACAGACATCTGGTGGCTATCTGGTCTCAAAACTCCATGAGAGAATGTAGCAATCATTTTTGAAAGTTCAACAGTTCACATTTTTTTCAGGCTGGTGCCCACGTTTCTGTCAACGCGATCTTATGCGAACCTTGATAATCTTGTCAGTTTCTACTCGTTGTCAGAGTAACACCCATATTCATTTTTGTCATTGAATGATCATAAATAAAGACCTTTATTGCATATTTTTTCACACTGGGCTAAATAAAGGCCACAACAAAAGATGTTGAACAGATCATGAGATGTAGGTAACCGATACAAAATAAAACTAACTATCACTAGATAGATTCAAGTTCTCGCTTTTCAGTTATAGCAGAGATAAAAGAACAGATAGTTTTACGATTGAAGGTTGTCTAGTGGCATTAGGAATATGATTTTTTTCTACGGTATGTCTTATATGAAATAGGGGGATATCTTTAACATGTGTTTAGTCACTCATTTGATGAATAGAAGTTCCATATTTCTTTGGCCACGTTATAGGTCTGTAATCGCCAATCAGACATTGGTGTGGAAATCGTAACGTTTTCTGACTTCTTGGCCTTTCTTACTTAAAGTTGCAGCCTCACACTCAAACTCACGGCGAAGGCAGACAGTCAGAAAACATTGCGATCTCACACATCCCAACATCTGCTTGGAGATAAACGCGTCTGTACACAGACCTTTGCGCAAGACCTGCTGCAATGACGTCATTTTGTATGACCTTGGCCATCCGGAGTTTTGTGATGTCAGCAAAGCTGCTACTGATTTTGAACTTGATCATTCCCAGAACAGAAGGCCATGACCTAGCAGCGGTCACCCTCAGGGCACCAAACAACTAGTTCTAGGTTCATCTCTTCCATGTGTGCTAATGTCGAATAAATGAAACACTTGGTTACAGAGACGTAAATACTAATAATCTGAACGTCTCTGCCAAAATTATGCTGCTGATTCAAGTCGTGCCCAATATGTCTTTACCGTACAATGACCTTGGCTATCCTCAAGTATGTGATTCACACGTGGTTTGTTTTATGTTAAGTGATAATAATTATAACAATCAGAGATGGTAGACTCGACCTCCTTGCCCACACAGTTTAGCAACAACGTTCCAGCCCCACAGGCAAAATAAAGCAGTTATAGGATATGGTCATGTTGTATTGCGTTCATTCGGAATCGTACACAGACAGAATTCACAGACAGACCAAAAGCACCATGTAGTTCATTCTCGTGGGATGAAGCAATAACACAATTGATCGTTCAATGTAATATAACAAGCTGCTGCCGCACCGCGTGCCTGCGAAGCTGGTGTGTTACGCCGAAGGGAGGTTATACCGGCTATATAGATACAGATGCAGATACAAGGGTAAAGGTCCCATGATGAGGCCCCAGTGGCAGTGTGTTGGGGCGAGGAAAGTCGTGTGAAGTGCCTTTCCTAGCCAGGAACGCCAAAAGTCCACGCGCCTAGGCATTTGAGCATTCGATGACATTTGTGTAAATAAGAAAAGTGTCATAATCAAAGTAGAGATCCTTAAAATGATATCAATCATCTTTATTGTATGTTCATGCCCGTAGGCTAAATACACAGATGACCAAATGTTGTCTAATGAATAAAAAGGGGAAAATATTTTTACTTATACAGTGATTTTAAACTAGACTAATGGATAGTGATCTAAAACATCATATACTTCTATAAGAAAACATCATAATACTATAATGAAAATGCAACAAAATGGCTGTATACTATTGAATAAAGCAGATAACGTAACACGTGCACCTTTCCTCAATTTTGCACCTTGGCACACACAATCCTACAAGGAAAATCAGTAGGAGTGCGGCCGAGGGGTCGCCCTGCCGAGCATGGAGTAACGATGTGAAGGACTGGACAGAAAAGACGTCACCCCAGCTGACTGGACTGGCCGAAGACTGTCAGAAGTGGAAAGACCTTGTGAACAGTCTGACTGCCCATACGGCCACCGGCTACGGGACTCGACTGGACTGGTCAAATCACCGCCCTTTTCCTCAGTTACAATAAACCCGTCAGCCCGCACACGGATTTCATCATCATTTTCTGTTTGCTTTTGGACAAACGAGGACAATGTCGCACTGCACACTAGTTTTGTAACTTATATTAACAGTGCCACATACACAGTACGACAGAAGGTAAATGTAGTCTTTTACCTCAAAGACCGAAGTCAGGTACTCATTTTTAGACCTGGGTGAAGTGAGGAAGGTCGTGTAAAGTTCCTTTCCCAAGGGCACAACGTCGGGGGCACGGTGGGATCGAACTCAGGACCTATAAATTCCGAGCCGAAGCTCTACCAGTTACGCCACGCCCGACGCCACGATTTCATCATTTCGTCTCCTCTCCTTCAAACACTTAAAGAAATTATCAATTCCTTCAAAGAGTTTCGCAGTACACCTTTTAAAACATGAAACCCCATTTCTCTGACGTCATTCCATACTTGAAATCACTTTCCTTTAATTCTGAATGGCAGTTGTGACGTCAGCAAACCTCTTAATTTGAATGTTTCCCGTACTTACAGTTTCACCTAGGTCCTGGGCAAAGAATAAGTCATTGACCCTTTCTGTTCATATAATACATGGATTAGTAGTTAAAACCTGACCCTCTCTTGTTTTTTCTCATCCAACATCTGGATCCACGTTCTTGAAGTATTGAGTGAGAACTATGACGTCAAAGTCAAATTCGAAAGGCACTTACACCCAGTATAAGTGTTTTCTCAAGACACTAAAGGTATTTAAAATCTTTAGTAAGAAAGAGGAAAGTATATATTGAATACAAAATCATTTATCACTCAATTCTGTGTTGTCAATTGATTAAAATTTTCTCATACCTGCTTGCAATATAGCATAGGCCCGGACCATCTTGTTGTATAGGCATGCTCAAATCTGTTGCTTCTAGGATTTCATCTACGGATCCTTTCTCATTTGACTGCAAATATCACACTTCGAAGTTTAAAAGTAAGCAAAATTTCTCAAAGTGTCATAAGGATGGGATATATATATATATAAAGAGTGAAGAACCGATGTACTTTTTAATTTGCTTTAAAAAGCGTAGAAGGAAAGAATTAGAAAAGAGCACTTTCAGCTGATTGTACTTTCATCCGACCCTTCGACCTTCCTCTGTTGACCTGACCCACTAACTTCTAACACGTGACATTGACGTCAGTAGTGTGTCAAAGGTCTTCGTGAGCAGTTACTAACCCCCATTCCAGTGATTGAAAGATTGTTGGTCTAGTCTGTAATGTATATGGCATAGCTTCATTTACAAGATCCCCAAATCATGCAGAATGTCTGCTTGTTGTTAATAAGATGTCAGACATTGTTATTTACAAACATTACACGTTGGAGTACATAAGCTATAATAACATATTCAGTGTGACACACCCGTGACCAAGTTGTGATAAGCGGCCTTCACATTAAAGAAGGGCCAACGGTGACGTCAGTCACCACCACGTGGCCAATTAACTGTCTCAGGAACAAGGGCAGGAAAGAATGAATGGATGGATAGATATGTAAATATGTTGGTCTGAAGAAAGGTTTATTCATGAAAGCTTAAATCTACCTGCAGGCCGCTTTTTATTGGGTTCATGAGGGAAGAGGCAAGGGACAGACAAAACCATTTATACATAAACAAATGACTGAGTGAGTGAGTTAGCGAATGTCAGAGTGAGTGAAAGATTGTACTCTACTCTTAAAAAGAGACACAAAAAGAGACACATATATGTTTTGACTTGACTATACTATACCGAACTGTTAACCACATGTGCACAAGAAGGCCCAAGAATGTTTGTCAGCCTAAGGCAAAACTCTTTCCCAGAAAGATGACACCAACGGCCATTTATCCAGTGTATTCAAAACCTATAATAGTTTCCTTTGAAATTAGTACTTACCACGCCAATAGGGTGAACAACTGAAGCTTTTCGACGGATTAACCCTTAAAAACACTCTGTTACATAAGCATTGTGAATCTAAACTTACGTAACTTCTCGCGTCCTTCACTGAACAGCAGACGGTCACGAAAGCAAGGACGCGTAATAACCCGTCTACCTGTCCAACCACGCGGTGTGACTATTCACTAATCTCCAAGCAGATCCTACGATGGTGTAAGATTGTACTAAACTGGCCAAGGAGTGTAGTCAGCCAAGAGGTGTCCATTTGTCATGTAGCGAAACACACTCCTAAGCCGGCTTCACTCCTTTGCAAGCTTTTGATACTATCTTATGCTACCGTAGGATCTGCTTGGAGATTAACTATCCACAAAGAGATTCCAAAAAGCTTCATTACCTCTTCTTGCACAAGCAATGGCGACAAATGATCTTGTGCTAGTATTAACCTTCGCAAGAAGGTTATGATATTTTGGATAGCATTTGCGTGTTTGTAGAAGATCAGTATAACTCGAGAACGCCTGGATGGATTATATTAATATTTGGAATGTGTGTAGGTCTTGATTGAGATCTGGACACGATATGATTTTGGGCTTCCTGGCGGCTTGTTACGGTACTGCAGCAGAACTTCCGGGTTTGATATTTCGACTTCTGGACATTCTGTGGTCATGATTCTTTTAGTTTGAGTGGTAGATAGCTCTTGGGGCCAAGAGTAAGTGTTATAGGTTTGGGCCCCCTAGATGCTTTTTTTAACTGCAGGGGCTGGTATAGTGTCAGACTTTGAAAGGGAATAATTTAAGAAGTTCTTGACGGACCGTCATGATTCTTTTGTATATTTCCTACTGTGCAGCGTTTAAAACTCTTTGTTTGAGTTGGAAACCTGTAGGACATACTATAGCACTGTAAGTTTTGTTATACATGTAAAAGATTTGCATGAACAGTCCACAAAAGGCAAATACAGCTTCTACGGTAGGATGTCAATCAAATTTCACTTGTCAACTCAGCGGAACTCTGTAAGCGTCATGCTAATGTAATCATAGAGGGCTTTGGATATGATTGGTTAATGTGTGAAAGACAAGTTATCCACACGCACATTTCAGTCGGTAGAATGCATGTCACTCTTTTGGTGTGGCCTACATATCATTTACATACAATTAGGGGACGACAAAACCCGGAAAACAGCCTGACGGACAAAGTGACCCTCAGTGACCTGTTGTTTTTCGTGCGGCGAACACGCGCGATTTCCGTGCACTAGCACAGTCGGTCCCTTGTAGTTTCGCCACGATGGTACAGTGTAGTATGGTAGAAGAAGGCGCGAACTTTCTCCTTCTGTGCGCTATTTTCGCCATGAGTATCTACCTGCTGTGGCAGCACTTCAACCCCCCTGGCCTTCCGCCGGGGCCCGCGGGCTTCCCCGGGATAGGCGTCCTGCCGTCGCTCGGGCCGACCCCGTACAAAACCCTGATGGAGCTCTCCAAGACTTACGGTGACGTCATGAGCCTCCGCCTCGGCCCGAGCCTGGTGGTCGTGCTGACCGGACGGCGGGCCATGACTGAAGCACTGGTCAAGAAAGCGGACGTTTTCTCGGATAGGCCACCTATGGGGCTACTCAACCTAGTCCACAAGGGACGAGGTATGTTTTTTCAACTTTCTTACTGTTCCCCCTCACCGTATCAGGTCCGAAACAAAACTACCATTTTGAACTACCAACCGAGAACATATGTATTGTTGTTAGCTGCAACTGCTATAATAAGTTTAGTTGTTTTTATTCCTTTTCACCCATTAGACAACTTGTGGTCATTTGTGCATTTAGCCTACGGGCATGAACAAGCATTTAGACTACGGGCATGAACATGCAATATAGATAATTTTTATGTTTAACTTGTTGGCTGAGTTGAGCACATCTTTTATTTCCGAACCTATCTTAAGATAGATTGAAAACTACATAAAATCAATACCTGAAAACGACACAGTACATCATAATTACCCGTTCTGCGCTTAGCTACATTGAAACCTGCAATCAGGACTTGAAAGGTCAAACGAGGCCTCATAGAATATCCTCAAATGACCCCTGAAGGTAACCTGTAGTGCGTTTACTGTGAATAATAAGTGAACACAGTTCTGTAACAATACTAGTAATCCTTCCTTTTAGAATATCAAATAGCGAGAAGGGGACCACCTTAATCCTACTGTTGGCGTGCAGAGTAGGAACAATGCACAAGCGGTGCCCCATTTTCGTCGGTAGCGTAAAATGATAGGGCGGCCAATGATCCATTTAAACACAATCAAAGGTCAGCTACAGTAAGTTTAAACGCCGATCATTATACGCAGACAGTTATATTGTGTTATATTGTCTGTCAAGTTGGTAAAGTGACGATGGTCTGGCTTAGAGAAGGAAGAACACCCACTCGAACGTTGCCATTCGGTGAAGGACGTTCATAGGAACTGCACTTTTATTTCAAATCGCAAGGTAGCGTCCAGCAATGACGTCGCCAGTGAGTTGAGACTATGGCAATGAAAACGGTCAGTTTGATAGGAAACGCGATGGATGTTCTTTGTCCCCAAATAGTGACACTCTTTTAGACCTCAGATAAGAGCTTTTAGCAACAATATCTACGAAACGTGTAGTTTCATGCGGTCTACCTAACTCCCCACTAGTTCATGATTTTGCGCGAAATCTGGCCGCAGTCGAAAATCATTCCCCGACGAAAACAATCCCTGGTCAGCCACTTCAGAGTGTCACCCTCCCTGAGGCTTCCATACTCTCTCCTATGAGGGAAAAGTTAGTCTGTACTTACACAATCTCTTGCTGTCTGGGGTTAATGACCCCCTCCTCCTAGGAGGTTGCAACTGTAA
>NC_049994.1:12060735-12073235 GCF_000003815.2 Branchiostoma floridae | reverse complement strand
AGTGCGTTAGTATCAGTACTTCTCTTTGACCCCGATTCTTTATAAGTCCGTAGAAAAAGAAAAGTCCGTCATATTAGCAAGCCCATGTACAGTTTGTTCTAGTGCAGTTTGAATCTTTTCCACATCTGTTTCTAATCCAATATCATTGGCTATATGCCACGTGATTAAAATGCCAATTATGTTTTCTTACATCGTCATTGAACGGCACCGGTTCTCAAAGAATGACCTTGTGTATTGTGAGGAAAGGACAAAATGGTGGCTATTCTTCCCGCTGGCCCCTGTGCCAGAGTTGCCAGAGGAGACGATTCACTGCCGATCTCTCTCCGACGAGGTCCGAGTCCGTGCCGAACGGTTCCGAAGACCGCTTGCCGAACCGACCCGAAGACCGATGACGTGAGACGCCGTTGAGGAACTCCTGTAGGAGGTCATCTCCGGCTGAAAAACAAACAAACAAACAACAACATTAGAAAGACCGGGACGGGAGGCGCTACCAACTTCCGGCGAACAAAAAATATAGAAACCAGACATTTCACAGTTAAATGTTACCGGGGACCCAAGATCTATCTTGACCTTTGTCTTGCCAAACCTCCCAACGTACTAAAAATCATGTGTGCGGAAACATAGGCAGACAGACAGAGGCACAGAGAGAGAGAGAGAGAGAGAGAGAGAGAGAGAGAGAGAGAGAGAGAGAGAAACTCGCACAAAACAGTACCCCGTTCTCTACGTTGCCCTGTAGTCCAATTTCATACATCCTTTGATTACCTCTAACATTGCTGTAACAATTAAACCAGTACAACATGTCCTCAGATAAGTAATGATAATTCTGTGTGCCTGCAGCTTGAAAATGGGACAAAGAATTCAGACCTACACAAATCCAGGAATATTATTTGTACTAACACCCGTCACAGTAATGCAAAAAGCACGATTTCTGTCCGATGCCTTAAAAAATCAATGTTCATGGTTTTTAAAACCAAGCAAAAGAGACATTTTTCCACAGGTGACGAAATGTGGAAGACATTACGGAAAAATTGACGAGTTTTGAGTTTGGAGTACATATACATAGAGATACGTTCTATCCGTCTTACTCAAAACGGGATCAAAAGGTCGTGAGCTCGATTCCTGCTTGTCCAGTGTTATAAACTATGATATATTACACGTGTCATGTTTAGAAGATCGCAATAGCATTCCAGGTTAGCATCACGAAAAATTGTTGTAACCTTTCATTATAGAGTTTCATATGAGATCGATCTAAATACATTAAAATCATTATAGAAATTGCTAAACTTTCCATAATGTTTTGCAATTTCTATAATGTATTCTACCAACACATGAACTTTCATGCTAACATTAAAATCAAGCTATAACATCAAACGTGCTAGTAGTATAACATATTTGGAAAAACACAGTCCGCAGATCGAATCTCAGCTTTAAACTTCGTTACTCTGATGATAGTAAGAGTTGTGACTGTAGAAGGGAACTTGCATCGTAATACACGCCCAACGTAGAGGAGATCTACATTCCTAATGTGTTAAAAGGGCTAGAACTTTTTTCACTTAAATACGGTCATTTGATTTCTTACAATCCCTACTGTGCAGTGGTTTTGAGCCCAAAGCAATGTTCAAATTTGGACCCCTACAAGTTGCCAGGTCAAGTCAAGTTAAGCCAGGCCACCACGCTTGTCCATGGCAGTAGGGGTACGCTTCGCTGTACGTTCAAACGTATTAGTCTCAACCGTTTAGGACATTCAAGTCTTTATTGTTAGGACGAAGGTCGTTTAGATTTTCAGCATTTAGACTCCAATAGTTCATTTGCCTTTCTATACTGTGATTTCTTCTAAAAGTGGCTTTATGAAGGCGGGTTGTCCTGCAACGATCGTTCCGGAAATGCTTACAAGGAGCCAATCAATTTAAACCAAAAAGCCTCCTGTATCATATATACCTGTCAGTGCAACGTATGAAAATTGGGTTATTCAAGGCAAGTTACCCTGCAACGATCGTTTCAGAAATACTAACAATCAATTTAGACTCAATCAATTTATACCAAAAGCCTCTGTATCATATATATCTGTCAGTGTACCGTATGAGAATTGGGTTATGTCACGAGATAAGAGATGTCTTCTGATAATTGCAATGAATTATATCGATTTCGTGGCTGGCCCACTAGCGGGAATCTCACTGAAGCTGTGGTTCATTTGCAGCGTCGCTTTGGAAAAGCGATTTGACAGAGCTCTCAATGAGATTATGAAAATCGATGAAAAATCGAGATCGATGAAAAATGAATATTTCTACCCTTTGTGTGTTTTCTTGTCTTTTGGGTCATACTTGTAGGTTTTGCAGGATATCCCTATTATAAAGTCAAGAGTAACATAAATGCAATTTAGGACGCAGCGACGCCGCCAACGTGCCGCAACTTTAGTGAGCACACGTCTGGGGCTCAGATGGATTTTGTGGCCTGCCAAGTTGCGTCTTTATCTTTGTGTTCTGAAACCTGTTTCCAACGACGCCATGACAGGAGCTTTCATATGAGCCAAACTCTCCGATTTCAAATCCTATACCAACGGGAAAGCTTGAAAGTAAGAGTAGGGCTGGTAGGATAGAACTGTTTTTTTTTTCTGGGTCAGCGAGAGTCCTGTCGTATTGCAAAAGGGGTGTTTTATGTTGTATGATTTTTGTTCATGTTGATTGAATTTTCACAGGGCTCACTTGGAAATCAGTCTGCTAAACTGAAGGGACTACACTACAAGATCAATAGATGAATAAAATAAATTACTTTATAATGGGAATATCATACAAGACGTACAAGTATGACTAAAAAGATATCCTAACTCACAGAAAGATCTGTTTCTATCGATGAAATGAGTTGAGCGCGTTGTCAAATCGCTCGGCCGCGACCACTCGGCTAATATAGCTTCAGTGACTTATACCCTGAAGAGGACATCTCTGCCATACGGCATCGCAGCTATTTGTGTTAATTTGATTGACAGGCTCATCCAAAAAAATATTTCATTCATCTTTTATTTAGCTCCAGTAATAGAAAGATGATAACGATGCGATCATCTGCGCTCAGAACACCCGTGGTTTCAATGATGTCAATGGAGCACTAAGTTGAATATACTGCTTTCAGCGTATGTCGAACCACCTTCGGAGATTACTAGTACTTAATATGGATAAGCTTATAGAACAGGGACGACATGTACTTAAGAAGACGCCAGTAATGACGTGTTTCAATATCCTGTTATCCTGCTATCCACTTTATTCAAATATAGACCAATTAAAAAAAAGATTTTTATATGATAGACCAAGTGAAGAAGTCGACACAATGTCACAAAACCAGCACAACCTCAGGCGTTTAAAACCTGACTCAAATTTCCGAAAATAATTTCAACAGGTTGGTAGATCAAGGGACATAAGAGTTTTCTTCAAAGAAAACTCTTATATTCTGACTCAAATTAATTAGTGCTCCACAATAACAAAGACATTACATGTACAAGCAGTAACATTGTCTTCAAGTGGTTAGGGTTGTTCATTTACATGTGAAAGTCCTGGGTTCGAATCCCAAGCTGGCACCAAAGTTGTGCCCCAGTGAATGGCACTATTTTTCCACTTTATCTACTGAGATGAAAACGAGTACCTAGTGTTGGCTGGAAACGTTCTCTTGGATGGGATGTGAATCCTCATATTTTAGGAAAGACACGTTAAAGAACCCATCACACTTACCAAAAGGAAAAAAAATAAGTACCTCTCGATGTGGGTGGACAAAAGCTATCAGTCTGGTCTTTCGCGGCTTGTCTCTAGTGTACAAAAATGGCATGTTTCGCCCAAAGACCGTTTCCGGTTATTCTATACTACGGCC
Source organism: Branchiostoma floridae (assembly GCF_000003815.2). NCBI lineage: Eukaryota > Metazoa > Chordata > Leptocardii > Amphioxiformes > Branchiostomatidae > Branchiostoma > Branchiostoma floridae. The sequence goes on along the minus strand of NC_049994.1, from coordinate 12,069,383 downwards.
ACATTTGCTAATTGTTTGCGAAAGCGCAAAATAAACTTGTTTATAAACGATTATACACAAATTATTTTCATGGCTATTTTTTCACGTTTTGTGTGTTCTGTTGCCCTTCATATCATACTACTCTTTTCCGAAAGCTGCCCGACCGGGCCACGGTTTGGAAATGCATGTGACCCCAGCCTATGCGGAAAAAACAAACAAATAAACAAACACTCCTACACACCGGCAGGAGCCTTCTTTGCTTCCCCCAGCAAGAGGATTGTATCACCTTCATTTCGCTTATGTAAATAAACAAACAAAAAAACAAACAAACACAACAAACAAACAAACAAACTCCTACTCACCGCTAGGAGCCCCCTTTGCTTCCTCAAGCCCGGGGATTGCATAGCCTTCATTTCGGTTATGCAAAACAAACAAACAAACAAACAAACAAACAAACAAACAAACAAATAAACTCCTACTCACCGGCAGGAGCCCTCTTCGCCTCCTCCAGCCAGGGGAGTGTGTCTCCCTCCTCCACCAGACTCGCCAGGGTGACGGTCACCAGGCACAGCGCGAACACGCAGCACAACAGCTGATTCCTCATGGCTTCTTCTCTCCGTATCTGCAAAAAAGAGACAACAACTGAATTCAAACACATCAAGCATTTCATGATCTTATAGAAAACTACTTCACATACCAAATGTCAAAACAATCCATCCAGGAGTTGTCTTGTTCTCTTGCGAACTTCTCATCTCCAGCAGCCACTACAGTGCATGTCAAGTGAGAATATTTGTAGTAAGAATACAACGTAGCAAACATCACCGAGAAACGCGTTGAAGGTAAAACCTCGTTAGCAACACGGTGCAGTGCTGTCTTGCCAGGCACGTATCTTAATCTTTATAGCACAATAAAATTAAAAGTAAATATGCAGTAATTCTGTTACACGATTTAACGAGAACTGGAATACCTTCCTTGCCTGGACAACTACTACGATTGAATAACTTCTCGAAAATCGGAGTGATTTACAGATGCAAATTTATGTACATGAATGCACCATAGTAGGTGGAATGCAAATTAAGCTGGTGCGTTATGCCACGTATGGCCAGTACAGTGGTCAGTTAGTACAAATGTAGATGCTATTAACAGATGTGTAATGACATCATAACAGTAATCTAACGAGGAATGTTTCCATTGTACACAACCCCGAGTGACTTTTATTTCAGCTTAATTTCTGGCATATGACCCATATCAAAGGACAACAATAAATGAATGAAAGACCTTTATTGTACATTTATGCTCCAACAAGCTAAGTACAGGTCGTAGCGATAAGGCACAATTTCAACTACAGAGACTACTATGTGCTAGTATGTACAGGTTCATCTTCTTCTCGCTAATAAATGACAAAAAAAAACAAAAAAACAAATGCAAACACAATACAGTGAAATGTTGAATAGGATGAGTCTAGGTGTTTGAAGATAAGATTGGTCAAGGAAGTTATAAAACCGTGGGTTGACGTAGTGTTTCCAGAATGTTCTGTGATTGAAGGCATCTGGATGGAAAAACCGGATGATGATGTTATTTTCAGAAGTGGCGATGCACTGTACAAATGCGCATGTTAATTTTCTTCTCTCAGCTTCAAAAGTAACTACTCCATATGAAATAAACATTTCACTATCGAATAGTGAAATTTGTTATCACCAAGCACAGTAGGGGCATCTTCTCTGGATAGTTTTAAAGAACACTTGCAGATAGATGTGCAAGAGTTAGGTGCGACGGGTCGTTCGGTGTAATATAACCAGCTGCTGCCGCGCCGCGTGCCTGCGAAGCTGGTGTGTTACGCCGAAGGGTGGTTGTACCGGCTACATAGATATAGATACAGATACAGATACAGACTAACAGTTGCACTCATTCCATAACCGAACAAAATCATGAAGCCATTGCTATACGCTACGCGTAAATTTGCATAATTTAACCGTAACATGAAATACGGTTATGTACTTTGTACGTGAGGTTTCCACTTCAGAAAACATATAGGCAATCCTGTCTCTCCAATAAAGTTAATCACGTCCTCATTAATGGATACCTCCTGCTCGCCTGGAATTCTATCGGAATCCCCATGGAAATCAAAAAGAAATAGGTCACTAGATCGGAAATCGCAAGGCTATATGAATCTTTGTTCTGTGACCTCTTATCTGATCTCAAATCAAACATAAGTTTCAAAACTGTTCCGGTCTAAATGGGGTTGAGAATTTCTAGAGCGGTCTTCTTAACCATGCTTCTCCTATTGAGTTAGTCTTCACTTTTTTGGTGGACTCTCACTGCACTTGGGGCACCGGTGCGGCACTGCGTGGTTCGTAGATGACTCAACGAATTTCAGAGATAAAGAACGAATTTTCTTCCGTTCTGTGCATCTTATTGTCTTCTAAGTCATATTTTTACGTATTACGCAATATCTAGATTATTAAAAATCGCGAAAATAACAAGGCATTGCCGCAGTGAACGAACCCCGCATTGCCGCACCGGTGCCCCAAGTGCAATGAGAATCCACCTTTAGTAAGCAGTTGAGCTGGTCTCAATCATTATGTTTCTGACTTAGGAAGAACTTCAAGAAGAGATCTGCTCCAACCCTATTCATGTAACCTGTACCCTTGAAGCGATGTTCGGGTCTTGTTACGTGGTGACCTTTGAGTAATGAAGAAGAAAAATCAGCTCGACTTACAAAGGGATATCCGGATGCGAGTTACAAAGGGATATCCCGATGCGAGTTACAAAGGGATATCCGGATGCTTGAGGATATTCGAGCTGATGGTTTCTACTAAGAAAGTGTTCAAAAAACAGTACAGTTCTCTCATAGCATGCGGCACTTTGGAATGGTCATGTACAATCCCCATGGAAATTTAAAAAAGTAATAGTTGACCAGATCGGAAATCACAAGGCCACATGAATCTTTGTTCTGTGACCTCTTATCTGCAAATCAAACATAAGAGGAAAGATTCAAATTGGCTCCGTCTTGCGACCGAATGAGATACTTGTCGTTTACGGCGGTCATCTCAGTCCATTGCAGTGATTTTCTTAAAATTGTACTTATAAGGGCATCAGTATAATCTTTTGAGGCTGAAGTTTTCCTATATCTACATACTATATATACTGGGCAAAGACCTCATTCCCGATCGGGGGCATCTTGCCAAGGTTCGCGGCAAATTATGTGGCTGGTGGTGAAACATAAACCAGTGAGAGCAGAAAAAAGGAACAAAGAAAGATTTGGTTAGGTGAGGGCCACAATACATTTCCCAGTTTATATCTGGGGTTTGGGGAGGCCCTTGTATTGAGCCAACCCCAACTTGAAGGTGTTCAGTGATGTTGATACAACAAGATGTGTAGGTAGGCTATTCCAGACTTTTAAAGTTGTAGACACACTTACTATGGAATGTACGTCCACTCGAGAAGCCTGGATACTAAAGCAAAGTTGTATTAAAGTAACAACTGTGTTGTTCGACCTCGTGACAATCATTGTCTTGACGTGCACTGGGCATCAGGGCTCCATAATCTTCAGTAATCGGCGACATAGACTTCCAAAAACCTTTGACCCATTGCTGACGTCACATAAGAAGTGAGCGATATCAACTTCCAACAACCTTTGTCCTATTGCTGACGTCATGTGTGCAGGGGCTGAAATCGACTTGAAACCGACCTTGATCCACTACTGACGTCACATTAGAAGTGGGGTGGTATCAACTTCCAATAACCTTTGACCCATTGTGACGTCACATGTTCAGGAAATCACATGTCCACTGCTAATAGGCCACAGCCAAAGAAGACTGTGCGATTCGGTTGAAATAAAAGTCCTGTGAGATAATGCCTTAGCCGTTGAACAGTTTATTTTCTTATAATGTTCTTGACGTGCTGTTTGATTTAAGTTTCCTCTTCAAGGACATCAACAGGAGATTGGGCCCCTGGAAATGGTGTGAGAGGGCGTGTGATGAAACATGTGCCATTCGACGGCATGCCGGCACGAAATGACTTGTTTGATACAGGTAATGTAGCAGAAAATCTACTCTTTATGGACCACACGGTCCATTTGGCCAAAAGCACTCTCAATCTTCCCTCTGCTTGACCTTATGGCCTTTCTAAAATATCAGCCCCGAAAGTGACCTGAAGTGTTCTGTGACGTTCTCGTGTTTTGTCTTACCCCTACCTTAGATTAAAAGACTTTGAGTCTTAATGTTAATTTCGCCGAGAGATAATTTTTCTATCAACTAAAAGGCAAATGAATAGATACTTATTCTGATTAGTGGTGTTTTGGCCTCTCAAATCTCTTGGGTTGTAATAAGAAATCATGATAGAGCCAAGCTGCTATGATGCAGATTCTGGTTGTTGTGAACTATTTCGAGAATGATAGCAATAAAGATGATACCGCGTTAATAGGCACATTTTAATCTCGCTGTCTTTTGAAATGAAACATACAGAGAAAATTAAAGCGTTCAAATCATAAGCGCTCAAAATAGAACCGCATTGTTCCGAAGTGTTTCAAAATTATTCACGAGTCGAGTCAGAACATTTTCTGTTTATGAGGAATCGTGATACTTTATTAAGTGTGGTTAATAGCATTATCGTAGAGCAACAGCCAAATATGGTCATATCTATGAATCAGACATGTTTTTTGAGCAGTATAAGTCGTGTGAAAAGATCAATGCTATCGAATTTGAAAGCCTATTGATGTGAGACTTATTAAAACGTATTTTGACTATTACGTAACAATATTGGTAGCCCTGAAACATTTGTATTGCTAGTAACAAATTTCAAGGTTGGAAAGCAAGAAATTTTGAGTTTCCAGTCTTTTCAAATAGGCCTAAAAGTTGGGTGTAATAGTTTTGCATGGACAGAAATACACCGAAAGACCTCAATTCTAATTGATTTGCATGAAAACATCCTGGAACATGCTAGAACTACTGACCCCAATTTACCACTAATGGTGTCCGGCATCATAAAAACGCCATTTCTTTCTCCATCCATCTGCAAGACTATCAAATATCATAATTGACAGCGGCGCGGGGGAAAACGGTGTCGGGTAATCCATTATAATCGCCAGGACCGCTGGAGATGCAATGATTGGATCATCAAAATCGGCTTCCCTCAGGGCAAACCACATGCTACCTCCCGGCATCAGGTCTGCCCTACCACAAAAGTGCGACTCTACCTCGATACCTGCAAGTCATTAAACCAATCTAAAGTCCGCCTACGACTCGGCAGACACTGCGCGAGGAAGATAACTTGTTTGGCAGTAGATCATACCACCAGTGAACACCTGTCGCTGCATCGTTAAATGGTTACATCCGATTGGACACCCAGTGGGCACCATGAAAAGTTTTATTCGCGAGGGCATGCTGTGATGATGATCGTAGGAGGCTGACGCTAGTAAGAGACTTGAATTGAAGAATATCAACGACGTGAGCATTACTGTTATGGCAAACAGAATTATGGTATTTTTTTTATAGACATATCTATGGTGCCTCTGCCAATGCCATAAAAGGTACAAGCTGCCAATGTCATACCAAGGTGTTTCTGGTTTCTTCTGTACTATTTCTGGAACCACGCAAAGCGCGTTAAGAAAATAATGGTGTTTGTCACTCAAGACAAGTTGCTTCGGCAGGAACCCGAACGATTAGAAACCAAAGTACAAGCTATGATAGGTATTTCTTTTATCAAACAACGTATGATTTCATTTTGGCATTTCCCATTGAAACCATTTGATGCAGTTTACAGGACGATGTATGTATGCTTTCATACACAATTATATACATGTAGAAGGGGGACCAAGTAAACCGAATGTAGGCTGAATGATTTTAAGACATTATGGCATCCAACAAACCACCATGGCTACATGACATCTTTGACGGCTTGTGAATGATTATGTGGATTTGTGGTGTTTTGTCATTCGGGAATCACATTGTGCAGTAAGAAAGATGCAGAAGACTTTTGTTGAGTAACGTTAAGCCGTCCGGTGGGATCGCCTTGTCCCAGGCCTGTCCGTGGGACATAATGACTAATGGTGCAGGTGATGGTTGGAGCACCCCTGCGGCTTGATATTTGTGAACAGAATAACTCATACAACACACCTAATCTCCGCAGTAGAGGTGAAGTTATACTCCTACAGTAAACCTCACCAATTGTACAATTACGTGCCTACTGAGAAATAAAGGTTATCAAAGGGACGTTACAACACCTGTAGTTTCATTATCGCTTTACTGTTTTTTAATGTACCATTGCTACGCAGCTGGTAAGGATTATTTTTTATAGGTCAATCATTCATATTCCTGCCACTATTTGCCAAAAAATGGCATTTGTCAGTTGGCTGTTTGAATAAGGTAAGTTGACGGAATTTGAAGCTTGCAAAGCAGGCAGTTGCCGGCCAGTACTAGCATAGTCGTCATTGTCTCCGCATAAACGCAGACAAATAAAGTGGTTTTGAGCTTCATGATAACATATTTATGTACATTTGCGATTCAGGATAGGATTGAATAATCAACTGCATGTTCCTTATTTTTGGTCTCATTTCATGGGGAAGAGAAAGCTCAACAGTTCGTAGCAAAACTACTTGCTAGAGGTCCCTTTGAGTTGGAACAAAGCTCAAACTTTGATATTCTACAAACACAGATGGGTTTTTATTCGAATACATGGTAGGAGGTGCTTCTTTTTAAGACAACACAGAGGTGAGGACTCTTATTCTCATAACATAGAATAAAATTCTCGCGAAAGACTGTCAGTTTTATGATCGAAAACCTTGAAAACAAATTCATTTGACAGTTAGCATATGGTATAGATAGGACTTGGTACTCCTTGTCTAGCTGCAACAGACCTGAGTCAGCTTACAAATGTGCCCTATGTAGCAGAGACTATCGTTTTCGACTGCAGCCGTTTAGCCATAGTCGAAGCTGTAGGGCTGTCCATGGTCTATACTGAACGAAGGAGGCCTTATAACCTGTTTAGCTGCTTGTTTTTATGTGCGGGTTATATTGTAGTGGGGAAAGAGTTTATGTAGTGATTGATATGAGGCCCTAGCCCTTTATCTGGTTGCACCAGAAGCATACACCATGATTCGACCAGGAGCATAACTTTCCAAACGTGCGTCTTGGTCGATACAGAGGTGAATTTGAACGTATCTTCAGAACCTGCCAACAAACTATCTTTAGCAACACAACTGAGGGAAGTGACTGAGGAGGAAGTCAATTACACAGTTCACAGAACAGACGCTTGGTGATCATTGCTATATTATCCGTGCTATAAAATACCTGTCCGTTTGTTTTGCCAGAAGCGTCTATCAAATATCTAACAAATTACGCACGGAGCGGAGATTCGGAATAGCACATGTGTCAAAACCTCACAGAATCGCTTAGTTTTACGTCGACCACGTCGCGCGCAGTTGCGCTCACGCTAAAGACTAACCGTACCCGTCAAAAACATCGTATCAGCGCCACACGTTCTTTGTTAACGGCAGTTACACGTTTTAAAAACTGGCTTTAAATCATTTTATATTCCAGTGGAACAGAGACGCTGCATCTACTAACGTTGATTGTATTTTTATGCTTCAGAATTATCGGCGATTTTTAAATAGAAATGAAAGCATCGTCCTCGCTGACGCGTTTTTTAAAACATTTTTTGTGTGCCGTGAAAACCGACCCTAAGTGCCCTCGAACTATAGTTACCATAAAAGACGAATTATTGTGCTTAGCAACTGAGTCTAACAATTTCCTCTGGGATCAGTAGCAACCGTCTATGAGGAAACAGGCTCACTGTTGGTAAAAGCTTACATCATACGCTAAGGAGTGAACATTTGTCATTGTGCGCCATGAGGAGGTTCTACCAGCACTACAGGCCGTGAACAAGAGAAGAAATCCAAGTGGTAAAAGCGCAGAGCTTCCCTGGCGTGCAAAAGTTTCTTGGGCTGGATTACTCAGTAAATGTCATTCGCCACCTTGGGCGAGCGATGATTGTGGCTCTCTAGTTTATCAGGCTGCACAACGCTGAGAAAGTTTCAATCTCCGAGTCTATCTCTGCCCGTCTTCAACAGAAGCTTCTCCTTAGGGAGAGAGGAAGTGGAGTGGAGAAAGACCACCGGGCGAAGACATTATCGCAAAGTGTTTCAAGATGTTCCTTCTATCTTAGATGTTTTTTCATATACTACATTTAACATTTATGTATTTCATTTCACAAAGTATGAATGAAAGTATGAATTTTGTATTTTGAGGAAAGAAAAGATGTCTTTCTGCAATTTGTACTTTTGATTGAACAGAAGTAAATTTCCGCACGGTTAGTCGTTAATGTGATATCTGAGACACAAAGGACGACCGATTTCTCTCAATCTTTTGATGGCAACGCTGTTATAAACATTGAAATCTTGCAAAGTGTCAATTTTCTTTACATTCATTACATTTGACAGTTAATGTTTTGTCATATCATGAACATACAGACGTTTTGTAACACGTAAATGTAGTCCGCATCAAAGGATGCTATTGAAGATTATTCCAAATATATTGCTTTTATAAATCAATGGAGGCTCAAATCAGCTGTAGATAAAGAGATAAAGCTATAAAGCAGCCCATCATCTGAAGCCAGGTGGATTAATTTCTTTGCCACTAAAAGAAACTAGAAAATGACGGACGCGGAGAAAA
>NC_049994.1:12058379-12059331 GCF_000003815.2 Branchiostoma floridae | reverse complement strand
GAGACAGTAGCTGTTATAGATGTCGATGTCAGGCCAGACGGAACGATCATCAGATCTCAGCAAGCAGTCAGGTCCAGCGGCTATCAGAAAACTGCACGTAGTTGTTGATAAAATCATCAACAGAGGAGGTCCTGTGAGGGCTTTAACGGACACGGAGACTCTAGAGGGCGGTGTACCTCAGGGTAGCTGCTTAGGTCCACTATCATTCGTGCCTACACTGAAGGCCATGCTGCTGAGCCTTTGGCGGTGCTGATTGGATTAATTGGTCATAAAATGGCTAATGAGGGAAAGAAGTTTGTTTTGCTTCGTCATCATATAATGAAATTATTCATTTTTTGTCCTTGCTTCAAAGTTAATGAGATATGTAAGTAATGGTGGCTCCACATCCTCAGGGTCCAATTGAACTGCGCAAAATACGTCTGTCATTATTTTGCCTGGATCGAAATATTGTACTAAAGAAACGTTCCATTTGAAGTTATGTTGTATAAGTAGCTAATGATTGAGCTCACGACGACTCAAATGCACAAAACAATCCAGGGTATCTCCGATCGCGTCGATGTGCGTCAAAAATACAATCCAAGGTATTCGATCAACAAATTGTTTTTAAAAAGATTTGATTTCCTTTCCGGATTGACGGACTATTCGTTTGCTGTGGTATGATCTAATATCATGTCGTTATAGCCACCTGGGCTTATTTGCTGGGATATTTTAGATAATGTTCGGAATACCTACAGTACAAATGTAGCCGGTAGGTACTGGACACTACGTATACCAGTGTCATTTTTTCAGGACACTACTTCTTTCCTAGGCTTGGTTGTGTTATTTTTACCTCCAGTAAGACTGTAAGAGACAATCGTCGACAGTTCAATCATTTTCATTACCCTGGCCCTGGAAAGCAGATCCTCTGGCAAGCAGAAAATTCTGATTGACCAGGGATGCAATTAAATAGCAT
>NC_049994.1:12027810-12057452 GCF_000003815.2 Branchiostoma floridae | reverse complement strand
TCCTTGTATACCTTTGTACGATGAAGCCTTTCTGTAAAAGGACCTATCACAACAACTGTCTCATTAGTTCACCCTGCAATACCTTTAAACAATGAAGCCTTTCTAAAAAAGCACCGATCACAACAACTGTCTCATTAGTACTGTCATGTCACATCTGAGCTTCCGTACCTTGTGTCGGCCGCATTAAGCATGTCTTCAATAGGATAAATTGGCAAGCGTGGAAAACAAGCAATGATAAATATATACGTCAAAACTGACCAAGATGACCGGGGATCGATAAATCTGGCCTGTGTGGACAGGTGGTCACTTTAGATTCTTAATCTTAATTTAATGTATGTATCAATTGGAAAAAGTATTTAAGGGGCCACCAAAAAGGGGTCAAATAGGCCAGCAGGTGGTCCTTATGTAGAGGTGGCCATTGTACAGATTTGATTGTATATCAATCATCAGGTGGTCCTTACATACAGGTCCCAATCTGTAAAGGTTTGACTGTATATCAATGGTCAGATGGTCCTTATGTAGAGGTGGTCACTTGTACAGATTTTACTGTATATCAATGGTCAGATGGTCCTTATGTAGAGGTGGTCACTTGTACAGATTTTACTGTATATCAATGGTCAGGTGGTCCGGGGAATAATAAAACAACAAAAAAAGAAGGAAAAATGAACAAGAGTTTTTCTAGTGTTTTCATTTTTTTGTCCACATTTCCAAGAACATACAAGAGAAGAAGAAAAGAAAAAGGGATGTGTCAAGCTACCCACGACAGGTTACGAGTACTTCTCAGCCGAGCTCCCACCAACTCACTGCTGCCAACTTGCCACATCCTCATTTACAGTACGCCCTAGCTGGATCTATGTCTCTTGAAAAGAAAACACGATACGTTCCCACAGATACTAGAAAAAAGACAGGAATTTGGTTTGTAGAATGACTGATACACCAGCTTACACATAGCTGGCAGCCACGTCTGTCCGAAGGACGACTGGGGTGTGTTGATACGTCTTATCTATAGCCTGCACTCGACAAAACGCTGGTAAGGGCTTCTTGAAGAAACGAGATTTGACTGTTCTTCAAAGGGTGACTAAGACTTGAGTTGTGCTGAGACCAAACGTGAGAAATCGTAATTGCTTCGTGAGGAATCGTACTTGCCTACAACAGGGTTATGTATATAAACCATTATTATGCTGTATTATCGAGTCTTATTCAATTATCGTGGAAAGCTAAGGAATATCTGGGCTCCAAGACTTATTCTAAGGGTAACTATTTAAATACTACCTGAATGCCTGCCAATAAACACTGTAGGCGACCGTTTCGTTATTTGGCGTAGATGTGAATGACAATAGAAAGGGTAGTTGTCAAGTATGGACGGTTCTGGGAATATTAATAAAACGTATGCGTATCAATCGTATCACCATGCCCATATCTATCTATGTAGGACAGTTGATATACAACCCTGAGCAAAACACGAGACAATGCTATATATTCCTTGTGTGGACACTGGTATACTGTTATCAACATATACAAGTCTAGCATTAGCATGCAGAGCTGGATTGTCTTTTTACTGTCATAGATAAAGATTAGTTCTTTGTTACTTGTCTAGAATAGTCCAACTGTCGTGCATGTATAAGTTGCAACGGTCGCGCAGTAAAGTGCATTTTCTATGATCAAAGCTCGGCGTACATGTACTTACAATGTATAGCTGAACAATGAATACAGGACTACTTTGTCAAACCATGCCATTGAATATACAGTACATAGAGGAAGAAGCTTTATCGAGGTAACCAAAAGTATAATGACATTCGAACGGTCAACTAGGAACTACAAACTAAATAATATACAAAACAAATTTTAAATTCGAATATCCGTAATATCACATCACCACCAAGTACGGATAATAAAATTGTAGGTGTCAGCATCTTTTTTTCTCATAACAATATTCATATATTTGCACTGGTAGAGTTTTTATGGGTCGTGTGAGGTGAGGTGTTAATAGACATATACATTCAAACGTGTCCCTTAAAATGTGTTGCAACTAAAGAAATGTAAATAACTTATTACGTGAGACGTCATATGTAAAGCATTCCATGAAAAGGAATTTATTTCCAATTTGTTTTGGACAGAAGAGACAAAACCTTTTGTCAGGGGCTATACTGACTGTAACTCCTACATTCATGTATGCAGTGTTTGCAACAAAACACCTGTGCAGCACGCATGCAGTATATTTCTTAATCCCAACAAAAGCCACTCCTCTAAACGCCCAGCATTATAAGCCTCCATCAGGCCCTACGTGGGTGCGGGGATCGTAGAATTCGGCAAATAAAATTGAGAAATTGTCCAGGGGAGTCAGTCCGCGCTAAGGTTAGCCTCCCCCTTGCGCGGCCGGCCTAACCCTCTAGTAGCAAAGCTCCACTGGCAAATTATTCTCCTTGTAATTGTCAGCGTAGTCAGCGAAGTTCTGGTAGAGACGGAACGGAACGCTGTTTACCTATCCTGGCCATGGGTGTATATACTGCTTAATTACACTCAGCAAATCGGGAATGGTGCTTTCCTTAGCCTCATTTGCGGACTTCTAACAGCGCTGGCTTTTATCTTTTGGTTGCAGCGCTGATTCGGGATTTTCAACATGGGCTAAGGTTTTCTAATGCAGCGCGGAAACTCCCTCTCCGGCATTAGAGAACTTAAGCTAATGCTTGTTGCAAAACCGCAAACCAGCGCCCCGGCCCCGTGTTGTTCAGAGCTGAGCCCCCCCCCCCCCCCACCAAAAAAAGCCAGTGCTGCAAAGTCTGCGAAGGAGGCTAGTTTACCTGTTGTATTCCAATGTTATAAATAAGACATTCATGGATGTAAAGTTTTCTGGTATTCAATCTGTGATGTTGAAGAGATGACTACTACCTATATAAACTCTTTTTTCATCGCAGCCCTTTTGACATACGCATGTCTGCATAATACATACATACTGTGTGCTACTTGCAAAATGGGTGCTATGTCTATACTGCGCCCCCAGTAGATTACCACTGCATGACAGGACGCAAATACAGTACTGTTCCTCTGCTAACTTGGTACACATGTATACAGTCGCACTACCGATAAGAATCTGTAACTGTAACAATAAAATAAAGAAATTACACAGACTAACACAAAAAAGTTAACGTTTTATTAGTATAAAATGATAAAAAAATATATTGTATTCGCATACATGTTTGACATTGTCCTGATATTAATATACTAACACACGGTCCTTACGGCAAAGTGCATAAAACCTTTATATTACAGTGTATCAATGCATAAACTAGCATAACATTTGCACAAGTCAATGCAAAAGTAAGGGTAATGATCTAACCTAAACGTTGCCGCTAATGCCATGAGGAACAAATATCATTGTAACCATGTATCATGTGAATCATTTCAGGACAGGCGATCGGGATTGTTCAGAAATGTAGTACATGATGGGGATGAATTTTATACCTTGATCACCAAACATGAACACAACTTGATTAGTGAAAATACACAAAAGGTCCAAACAACATGTACCAATAAAAATTTGATATTTTGATATATGCCGAAGCTGACGAGTTCGTATTTGTTTTTATTTTTGGTCATATAACTTTTGGTTTGTTACGCTGTGGTATGCTGGACCTGCACGTGTGGACTTCCGGGCACATTTGACCCAGTTATGACGTCACACATCACTAACATTAGTGTTAAAAAGGTCAAATTCCCAAAAGCCTTTTGACTTCGATAAAGCCACTAGAAGTACGTGTGGTTGTGGCACCTTGCTGAATCCTCACTCTAACAATACGAATATCGCGTTCAAGGCATATTCGTAAATTTAAAGTGAGATCCAAGCCAGAGATCTGCAAACGGGATCATATTTACGTCGACCAGATCACACTTTTGTTTCGGCTGTCAGGTCGGCCGCCTCGTCGTCCTTCGGTGCTTCCGAATTGCTCGCCTGTGCTGTTTTCCTGTCAGAACAAAAGATAAACATATTATCTTAGAATATCATCGGCATCAGCATTTGTTATCAACAGGTAGTCTCAAAGGAAGGCCCAGTGGATAGCAGTGAACACTAATGGAAATCTGCATTGGCGATAATGTAAAAATAGGCAAGTTCAGGGTGTCATAATCTCATCCGTGAACGTTCCAGGTCATAAGAACTCACCCCACACAGACGCCCGCTATCTCAAGTGTCCCAAAGTCTAATTTTTAAACTTTCTGACCAGCGAAACATATCGCAGCTGTCAAATCTGCCGCCATCTTGCCGTCATTTTAGGGACTGGCCACTTCAAATTAGGGCCGAAAAGATGGACCAAAACCTTGTGTTTTTTTTTGCCGAATCTGAACATCTGCAACCTACACTGTCTCACCAATATGAAATGTTTCTTACATTTTCCTGTTACAAGTCGAAAATAGGCTAAAATACTGTATGGACTCGTTTGGGGCATTCTGCGGCTGCGTCAATTAGGGTCATTGCCCTGGAGGCTAGCCTTACCTAGTGAAGTTTTCGGACTCTTGCAAACTCTGTGGTAGCTTGGTCCCCAGGGTTTCCGGAAGCAGGAGTACCAGACCGGCGGCAACCAGAGCCAGGGTTCCGGAAGTGATGTAAGGGAGAGGTGACCATACGTCATGCAGGAGGAAGACAAACGGGGCCACGATGGCACCGATACGGGCACACATGGAGGACGCACCAACACCAACATTCCTGCCAAAATATAGGTAAAAGTCAACGTTAAGGTGGACTCTCACTTCACTTGGGGCAGCGGTGCGGCACTGCGGGGTTCGTACATGACCCATTGTGTATTTTGTTGTCTTCTAAGTCACACTTTTACGTATTACGCAGTACCTGAAATATTAAAAAACATAGAACCAAATAGTGCCGCAGTGAAAAACCCCGCAGTGCCGCATCGGTGCCCCAAGTGCAGTGAGATACCACCTTCCTGTTCTTCAAATGACTATTGCAAGAAGAAGTAAATATTAGTATGTACATGTAATCTTACACGCATTACGCATTTGTCAAATGTTGCTTTCAATCCTGACGAAGGAACGGAAGTCACGTGTTCGTAAGCCCATGTGACCGTACTTGTTTGCATGGTTCATCCATTCAGAAGAAGGCGGTGGCTACTACTGTTGACTGTGGCTATTTCGCGATTTCATTATCAAATGATGAGAGTACTAGTAATACACTGTGCGGTAAATATGCCAATCTCATTTTAATGCCGGCAAATGAAAACCACAGGGTGCTGCTTACATCATCAAATATGGCGTCATGTTGCGTCCATCCCAGTCAGGACACAGCATGACGCTGTATTTGATGACGTAATATGACGTAGGTTGTAGAATGTGAAAACAAGCCCATCTTCAGTACCTGACTACTGTGGGGAAGATCTCTGTAGCGAACACGTAGATGGTCCCGAAACAACCAGCTGCTCCGAACTTCCCAATCACTGCAAGCACGGTGATCGCCTTGGAGTAGGCTGTTGTGTGTTAAAAAGAAAAAGAACATTCATTTATAAACAGTTTAGGGTAATAAGGTTGAGAAAGAAATATGAGTTATGGCAAAGCAGACCGAACACCAAGGTTTGCATATCCGCTTTTAATGTTGCTTCTACATATACATCTGTATACGTTGTGTCTGCCTTGGATACTTTAACACCGATTTCCAGTTTCAAAAGGTAAAAAGGAAAACTTACAGTGCCAAGACCAAAACCTGTGAATATTTTGTGGCTACATACTAGTATACAAAATAATAAACAAAATAATGACAGAAGTGAATTGATACGACCATCGCTCAAAAGTGAATAATGCATTGATGCCTTACCAACTGGGATGAACATGATACAAAACGTAGACAAGCCAGCAACCAACAGGAATGCCAGAAGTGACCACCGGCGTCCGATCCTATGGAGAAACAGACACTCAGGTAGCGTACTTCTCGGGATATTTCACAAGAATCATGTAGAAAGTTCGTACACAAAAAGCACAAGACATAAAAAAATTAATTGAACGGTAACTATTATGACAGTTAGCACTTTGCATGGTTTGTACTATTGATAAATGCTGCTCTGAATCTGGATGTAAAAATACCGAATACAAAATAAAACCCTGACCTTACAATCTTAAAGTAGGAGTTCTAGACACTTAACCATCTCTGCACTGCACGCTCATATATCAGATTGGCTGAAGAAATTCTTCTAGACTGACCTGTCCATACAAATCTTTGCAAGGATGTAGGCTGGGATTTCCACAGCGCAGGAGACGAAGAAGTTCAGGTAGGGGTTTCCGGCCAGGTTAGTAGCATTCAGCGCCAGGCCGTAGAAAACGAACCCTGCGACAAACCTGGAGAAAACCGTCAGTACGGGGTATGAAATACAACGATTATTTCAAAATTCTACCTGTCGTAACGTTGCGATCAGGAACCCTTTTTTTACATTGAAGTAATATTCAAGCCCTTTACCATATACACATCTTCAATATGTATCTGATATAACTGTAGGCTTATTCAAATTTAGTGCAATTTGCGTGTGTGTGTGTGTGTGTGTGTGTTGCAAAATTACCTCGCTCAATGATAAGGCGTTCGGTAAATAAATAATTGGTTGTACACATGTTGTCAAAACGCTAGGCGGCGAATTATCAATTTTACAGACTACGAGAACTTAATACTCTTTAAAGTTACCGTGGATCCTATGTTATCTTACCAAACGTCCATGAGGTAACATTTGAATGTTCGTAACAAATAAAACATACCAAGCATAAAACATGATGAGGGATTTCCTCCGAACGTTGGGTGTCCTCACCAGGTCAATCAAGTTATGGCGCGACTTGGGTTCTCCGTCTGTCTGTGATAGTTAGAGAAACTCCGGTATTGATCAAAGGTTTAACGTAGCTCCGCTATACTCACACATAACTATAACGGAAAATAGCATAACATCAGCTCATCGGTTCTAAAACGTTACGCGACCGAAGCAGTTTGGTCAGGTATGCTGAGGAGGGCCATAATTGCACGGCTGCAATAATTGCTTTAAAATATGTGGTATCAACCGTTATTAGGTGATTTTACATATCTAATTCTAGTGCAAATTCATTAACATAAAGGCAAGTGTTGTATAGTCATAGTCAGTTAGAAAACTCCGACGCCACGTCATAAATAATGCTTAGCTTATGATCAAAAGTATTTTCGTACTTTGCCGCCATCTGTTTTCCCCTCCTCTTCAAACAGCCCTTCTGGGATGTCTTTCTTGTTGGCGTCAGCGACTTTTCGGAAAATCTCCACCGCCTTGTCCTTCTGGTTGTTGGCTAGGAGCCAGCGGGGAGACTCGTTAATAACCCTGTAAATAGGGACAGACTCGATAGTGGTAACATGTAAAGATAAGTTCATTAAGAAGCTCATGGTAATTGTGTATGTATGTCTGTCTAGATATCTATGTGTATGTGTGTGTGTGTGTGTGTGTGTGTTTGTGTGATGCGTGTTTGTGTTTCTGCATGTGGAGATGTTTTAGACTTGTTACCTACCCCAAGAGCTACTACAGTATTTACTACAGAAAAATGAAACAATAAACGATGTCCAGAGCAAGAGTTCCACTGCAGCCCAAAGAAGGCCGATAGGGGGCCCACAAACGACGGCCAACTTTGGCATACCAATACCTCCCCTCAGACCAAATATCATCACAATTAAATTGTAATTGTATGTCAAACCATTTTCCACACAGATACGCACACAAAATTACCGACAACATAACTTAACTTCTCTGCTTTATAGACGTAACTAAAAAAACAAGAAAAAAAAAACAGACGTACCACCAGTATACCATAATGAAGAGGACGTTAGGGAGAGAGATGGCCAGCTGAAGCCACTCCCAGTACCGGATGAGGTAGGCGACCAGGGACAGAATCATCCCTCCTACCCCAAAAAATATCACCAGGAACATGGAGATCAGCGTGCGGTGGTCGGGCGAAACAAGCTCTGATGCTGGGAAATAAATAAAGAGACAAAATGTACAAAATGAAGTAGAACAGCGAGCTTGACACTTTGTTGTAAAAAAAAAAGAACGTTCATAGAACATCATCATTCCTTTAGCACAAGGGAATAAAGTTTCGTTTTCAGTGAATCTCTCTTTTTCTCTGTCTCGTTCTCTGTGTGTTTTCTTTTTTGTACTGCTGTTTCTGCATTTTCTGCACGAGGGCGCTAACCATCAGGGGGTTAAGTCAGTTGTAGTCACATGGCATGATTTGATTCGAATTCTCATTTCCACGTATTGAAACCGACATCATGAAGGCCATCGGGCACTGTCACATTCGTCGCATTACGGGTGTACATAAAATAAGTATTGGTTATTCATCCCATTTTTTTAGCCCTGAAAAAATATTCTGGAAATACGTGCTAACTACGAAGAGTTGTGCTAGCATAGGGTACAAACCTCAAACCCATTTTATACCAGAATTCATTGAACATCTCACTAGAAGTATAATAAAGGGATAACACCCCCGCTATCTCAATCTTTTACCAATAGGTGATTCTTGAACCTCTCTTTAGCATAATAAAGGGGTAACACCCCCGCTATCCCATTTTTTTACTAAAAGGTATTTCTTTAACCTCTTTTTAGCATAATGGTTTTCCTTAGGACAGTTAACGATATTGCTGTGACGAACGAACCCAACTGTCTTGTAATGTAGAATCGTACGGCCAAAGAACTCTATTACCTAACACAAATGCTGTCAGGAAAACTCCGGAGTTCGTTGCTCCAATGATCATGCGGAGGAATACAAAGAGCCAGTAGTTGTGCGCGAAGGCCGTCGACACACCAAACACCAACATTATGAAGAGAGAAAGAAAGTAGATCTTTTTCCTGCCAAACCTGTAAAAAAAAATACGCAAGAATTATAATAAAGAACATGGCCTAATATGGTCCGCATACGTGTACGTCTGTAAGCCATGCATATGTGCGATATGAAAATTGATAACACAGAATGCGATGAATGTTGTGTGGTGAAAATATGCAATCATAAACACGAAACAAACCTGTCAGAGAGGTCGCCAAAAATGACAGCTCCCAGCAACACCCCCACCATGAAAATGGACTGTGCCAAACTTCCCATCCATTTCCGACCACAAACGAGATCGTGCTAAAACGTGAAAAAAGAAAGAAAGTGATATTAGCTGCATACTAATCTAATTTACAGTTTAAAAAGAAAAGAAAGATCCCGATTGGAGTCTCTGTCGACTTGGAATGTGTTATGGTGGACATCCATTTATTTTTCTTAAGTTGAAGTCAATACTTCGTGCGTAGGGGACAATCCGACATGATACAAAGTTATAAGTACTTCTGACTTTCTTTCATAGGAATATTTTTTTAATTTACAAACTCCAATACATGTAGGTATACATTTATATGCAATCAGGATCTCTTTCGTATGATTGCCTACCCTCACACATATACTTTCATTATCTCTCTCTATATCTATTTACATCCTCATTTGACTCTCTAGCGACCCTAGCTGGTATAGCTCAAAGCCATACTGGACTAGCTAGGCCCGGCCAAATCTCCCCGCATGACAAAATCCCGGTCCTCGGGAAAACCTGCCTTGGCTGACTACAAGTCTGGTTTCCAGGGTAACAGATAGACTAAGGACCCACAAGTTCATGACCGTCTGGGGTGAACACGGTACTGCAATCAGCCACGCAGCTGTTTCTTGTTGGAGTTCGCCTGAGGTTGATCAAGAAATGTCAGACATCCTGCGACATTTCGTGGTGGACTTGTATGCGCGAAAATATGCAAATTGCGAGTTGTGGACTTGTACGCGCGAAAATATGCAAATTGCGGGTTGTGGACTTGTACGCACGAAAATATGCAAATTAGCTGATTCTTAAGAAGTCTTTGAACTTTTTCGCAGTTTAAACTTAAAAGTTTAAAAAGAAATGACACAAAACGGACTAAGGTGACATATTGTTGCACTCTAGAGTATCAAACCTGATTTGTCAATTTTTCAGACTTTTCGCACTAAAGAAGTGTCAAATCTGCGCGTGAAAGAAACTATTTTATCAAAGAATGGAGGAAAGCCCCAAATTGTTCCATTTTACAATACAAAACCTTGTAGGGAGGGAGGGGGTATTCTCAAGTTGTATAACACTGTCAACGTATGTGTGAAAATACTGCATACGATTAACATAAACCTAAACTCCAAGCAGATCCTATGGTAGCAGTTTTCCTCCCCTGTCCTCACCTCCATGGTAACGGACGTTTTGAAGCGACTCGTGTCGTACCACCAGCCGTGATCACACGGGACCTCCGGCAGGCCTGTGGTGTTCCATGGGTCCATATCATCCACTGGTACAGAAGTCAGGTCGTACCTGTACGGACGGTAATAATATCACGTCATTAACATCTAATCAACTTTGCAGGCCTGTGGTGTTCCACGGCACTGTATCCTCCACTGGCACCCGGGCTGGTACATAACTCAGGTCGTACCTGTACGGACGGAAAGAACATCACGTCATTCACATCTTATCATTGACATATTTGCTCCTGCTCCTTCCTTAGGCCTACGTCACATTTCCAACCCGGGGCCCGGCCGGGCAGCTATCGGGAACTAAAAAGTATGATATAAAAGACACCAAACTACACAAGACGCAAAGAGAAAACTGTTTTTATGACATGGTTAAGGCGTCTTTATCGGCCTTTCTATTTTGTATATCAAACATAAAGACGATTCAAAACAGTAATCGAGATAAAACGCATAAAAGATCATAAAAACTCCTCAAAAACAGCGGGAGCCGAACGTCTGCTTGGAGAGTACTTGCACATAGACGTACATGTTGTCTTGGTGGCAGACTGCCAGGTTCCGCTCACGGTCTTTCCGGTTACACTCTGTATACATGTACATGTGTAGGTTCAGGAGGTGAACGTCTTTCCTAATAGATCCTAATAGGATCTAATGTTGTCCATCAATCTCTTACGTGGTCGTCCCTAGTGGATTTTGGTCCTTTCGTGGTCATCTTACATGCTTCAAATATCATAACACGGCTTCACTGGCATGGTACTATCAATCATCGTCAATAGCTTTGAGCCGTCCCATGTTGAGGATGAACAATTGTCTTAATTCCAAACCTTCATTGTTTTGCAACTGCATCTGCATCGACGAGACTCACTGACCTGTTACAAAGTGCCAAGCGTCCCGCACGTGCTTTCAGGGGTTACGACCTTGAGGGCCCTTTAGGGGTGTTTGAGATAAACGATCGCGAGGTTCTCGGGGTCATCAACAATGCCGCCCCCAGATACCATTCCTTTGCAATTAAACATGTTAACATATCATTTAATTGAGATTCTTTGACTTACACACCTCTTGCAAGAGCTCATGGTCCACACTCCGTTTTCTGTAGTCCCCGGAAAAACCAACCGTAGTCCATCGTCCTCGCCAAACCTGACCGTTATGTTCTCTAGACCCTCTACTGTACAGTGGTGTGGCGGTTTAGCGCCGAGGAAAGCCATAGCCAACATGTGTCCGGCATAGGGGATAGCTGTAAGCGACAAGAGGAGGCATAATCGCCGCTGGTAGGTACCGAAGCCGCCGATGTGCCTTAGAACTTCGTCGTTGTCCACCATCTTGACGTCTGTACTGTACAGGCACAATGAGAGGGCCAACGGTGTCGCCTTACGGACTAGTCCACCTTTGCAAGGGGTGAGGATCATGGCGTTTACTCTCTCCTTTACTTGTCTAATTCCGGCCAATAAACTAAGCAACCATCCTATTAACCAACCAACCAACCAACCAACCAACCAACCAACCAACCAACCAACCAACCAACCAACTATAAACCAACCAACCAACTATAAACCAACCAAGCAACCAAGCAACCAACGAAGCAACCAGCCAACCAACCAACCAACCAACCAACTATAAACCAACCAACCAACCAACCAACCAACCAACCAACCAACCAACCAACCAACCAACCAACCAACAACCATCCAACCAACCAATTAAACAAGTGTAACAGTGGGGTTCTAGCGCTGCCAAACTGACCACGCCAACAGCTCTTGAGCTTTTGGTGTTGTGGTTAGCACGTTGGATTTGTGATCCGGCTGCCCGGGTTCGGCGCGGGTTCGAATCCCGGGAGTCGGGGTGTTGTTTCTTTCTGTTCTTACTCGCCCCTCTGAATAATGGTTCCCACGCCGGCCCTGTGAGTAATAGGCTAGTATGTGCCACACAGGGATGTCGATCTCGGAGATTCGAGGACGAATCTTGAAAAGAAAAGGGGGAGTAGTGTAACAGTGGGGTTCTAGCGCTGCCAAACTGACCACGCCAACAGCTCTTGAGCTTTTGATGTTGTGGTTAGCACGTTGGATTTGTGATCCGGCTGCCCGGGTTCGGCGCGGGTTCGAATCCCGGGAGTCGGGGTGTTGTTTCTTTCTGTTCTTACTCGCCCCTCTGAATTTCTACACAACCAACCAACCAACCAACCAAGAAACTGGGTCACGAGAAGAGGAAGCATCCAAGCCTGACGTATGACGTATTTCCGCTAACAGCCAATCACGTTCCCGTGCCTTTCCGGTGTCCGATATCCTGGGAACGAACCAAGATGGCGACCGCCGGCAACAACATTTCGGTCACCGCAGCGTTTTCCCTGCTTGTTTCCTTGTTTTTGTGCTTACTAGTTTACGCAAAAGCTCACAAATGTACGCATCAGGTTCCCAAACCCAACGAGGTAAGCTGTCCCACTCTCACTTGCAATCTAGGTCGATTTCTAAGCGCTGAACGTCGGTTGTCATGAACCTTTCTACTTATCGTTTTTGTCGTCTGTCAGTGTCAAACGACAGCTGAGCTTTTCTATGTCGGACGACTTTTTCCCTCAGGTAAAATCTTTTTCCTCGTCATCTTGTAAAAAAATGCATCTCATTTTTCTGTTGTTCAATTAGTCCTTGTTGCATTTTAGGCCAAATGCGATGACAAATAATTGGCCCAACATGATTTATTGTATTAATAAATGTATTTTATTGATTTTCTGTTGCCATGGGTTTCTTGCCTAACGCGTGAAATAAATTCCCACAGGGACCAGGCAGACATTGATTTTCATGGCTCGAAATTGTAATTTTCATGTCAAATGATATTATTCATTGTGGCTTGGCAATGCAACTTGTACCTTGCGTTTCAATCTTTTATTTTTACAGAATATAACGTTTACATTTTGACATGACCCAGGCTTACTATAACTTTGTGCTCTTACTCTCATATTATACTCTGAATGTACCTAAATTTTCTGGCATTGTGAAAATCAGGAGTTCGTGATATCATTGACTCATTGAGTTTACGGTTGAAATAATTGTCATACTAATCTATACACGGAAGTTCTGTTGCCTGTCCATTGCTGTTATATCAGTAACGTTACATAGTCAAATATTGACTGCGAAAGCCACACATTGATACATACAGCAAAAATTTCAAGGTTTCTAGAAAAACCCTGTACGGTACTACTATCCCAAACTGTAATATATATATGCTGAGACATGCTTTCCTTCTAAAGGCCTCGTTACCCTTGTGGCTTTAGAAAATAGGGTAATTAACGACAATGAATAAATCATTGATGTTGACGCAGCACGTAACACTAATAGCAAGGTTGGTGCCTTTTGCTCTCAGTTGCTACGAGTTTTAA
This sequence comes from Branchiostoma floridae, assembly GCF_000003815.2. Lineage (NCBI taxonomy): Eukaryota > Metazoa > Chordata > Leptocardii > Amphioxiformes > Branchiostomatidae > Branchiostoma > Branchiostoma floridae. The sequence goes on along the minus strand of NC_049994.1, from coordinate 12,043,810 downwards.
CAATGAGTTTTCCAGACGAACAAAGAACTGTGTATTACTAATAGTATTAGTATTACCTCATATGCAACTGTACCTGTGTCACTTTCTAAATAGACCACACCCAGATAGCATTTGTAAAGGCCATTTTGGCAACATGTGTTACGCCCTTGTTGAACAAGGCTTTATTCATAGCCGCTCAACCATTTCTAATGCACCTGGCTACACTATAAAGTAATAGGTCAAGGATGCAGACATGTTTGGCTTGTACATTTAGCAGGGATGAATGGCATACACTACAGGTGGTCACTACCACCTTGGTCAAATACTGTAAATTTAAGTTTGCATGGTTCAAATTTCGTGGTAGCGGGAAAAATGACTTTTCGCAGTAGTTTTAAGTTTGCGGCAGCACCATGCACTGTAGTCTCTTACTGCCATGGAAAAATGTTTGCGATGGTTTTAAGTTCGCAGTGAAGCGGCCATTAAACCACCAGCAAAGTTTCTGCATTTACAGTATTTGAAGCATAGTTTGACAAAATATTCCAATCATGTTCATTATGTTAGCCTATATTGTAATACATATATAACCTGTGCTTGTAACAAGTAAAGTCAAAGTTTATTACACAACAATTGCAAAGGGTACAATGGTTGTTGCATTAAACATTGTTGCATGTTACTAGTATATATAGGTTATTCTAGAATATCAAAGACATACCAATTCATATTTGTGTGAAGAAAATGGGGTAGTGTTTAAAAAAGATACAGGTCTCCATTCCCTTTCTACAAGAGGTTTAAAGCATAATTTTCCCCTCATTTTTCATATATAGAATTAAGTGTCACATGCAGTTTTTAGCTCAATAGTTGCTCAGCAATTGCAGTATAGAGATAACATATGTTTATCAACCTTTGTCCATTTTAGTACTATATACTAGTAGACTTTTAGTTGGTACTGGTATACTGTAATTCTTGCTTAATCTTCTTTTGCCCAGGTTGTCCATGGTGTCCACATAGAACCAGCACACATAGTCAAGAAGAGAAGTCTGGACCAACCATTGAGAATACACCTTGTTTATGACAGTAGCATAGAGCAGTAAGTATATCATATGCCATACATTTTATTATGTAATACTGGTTTAGTTTAATGTACTAGTTATACGTTTCTTCCATCATGTAAATACCTTTTTATTCTACCATTTAGATTGAATTGCATCTAGTATTGTATGTTACAAATTACCAACTTAAATCACTGTCCTCCTACTTTTTAGTAATAATAATTTACTTAACTAATAGGGAACAAAAATGTAGCTTAGTAACAGTAAAGAACATATACATTGTAGTTCATACATATAGAATTATAGAAATTCTTATTTTTTCTACAAGCTATGTGACCAAAGTCAATTCTGCATATTACTTATACAATATAAATTTACATTTTTACATTAACATTAAAAGACACTCAGACATAGGATTTATTTTTCTCTTATTGAAGCTATTGATAGCTATGTTAGAGTCTTAGACTAATGTAATTGTTTCAGAAGTGTCATTTTACTAAAAATGTATAGCTCTTGATTTAGTTTAAGTACAGTTCTTAATAGACTAAGGTATAGAGAGAAAAAATATTACTCCTTTGACACGCAGTAATGCAAAACACTGCTTTTGATCTTACCCAGTAAATAGATGAAACCCCAACTTGTTTTTTTGCACACACAATGGCTTGTAAATCCCTTGATCCTCATAATGCCAGTGGAAAGCACTAACATTCACATGTACATGTCTGTAAACTTTATCATGAAAACCCAGTTGCCTGCAGTAAAATGATAACAATATAGGTCCTCTGATTATTGCTCCCACTACAGCCCATTGTGAACCATTTATCATTTTCAATAAGCCTCTTCTATCATAGTCCTTTGTAGGATATTATTATTTGATTGATGGAAGTAATAAGAAAACATACATCAGGAGAGTATATACTTACACAAGTGTATATTTTGTATGAGAGCTGGGGATTGAGAGATACTTCTGTCTGTCATCTGCATTGGTGGAAAGCATCAGTCATGTATAAAAATAGTGCACATTCTTGTATATACTGATGGGCTGAATTTTGTAGTACCTTGTCATTATGGTGAACATGTATTTCATATCTTCTAAGTTTAGTGCCCATTTTTCTTTCATATAATGCGCTATCCTTTATATTATAAATGCTTGAAAATCACTGTCATTGTTTAGCTCATGTACATTGTGTATAGCTAAACTAGTAGTCAGGGCTTAAGATACCTCCAGGATATACAGGATATTGCAGGTAAAATTGATGGTGTGCAGGTGTTTCTGATGTCTACCTGCAGAGAAATTGCCTGCACTGGTCCATATTGAATACAGCCCATGGCACTATGATGATGTGGGGCCTAGAATTGACATGCTTTTTTCATAGATTCATAGTTGCATCTTCAATATATCAGATTACAAGATCGAAAAATGATAATTGAAAAAAAAATTGGAACTCTTCGAAACATTGTCTGTTGTCGAAATAAAATAGTAAAAGGGAAAAAAATGATACAGGTAGAATTTGCCTAGTACAATTTTTAAACATTTAAAAATTTGCAGTGTATACTATTCAAAAAGAGATATTTGGAGCCCCGCTTCCACCATAAAAGGCCTAAGATTTAAGATATCATTAACTTGTGTTGATTAATGTTTGCCCCCCAACCCTGTATATAGCTACTACACTACTAGTGATATATCTACCACAGAAATCAATGGATGGAGATGGGGCAGATGGCTCAGGTCTCTGCCTGTGAAATATCAGATTCATTTTCAACTGCTCTACAGACTTGCATATAACATTAACTCTCATATTCCACAGGGTGCCATAATACCACTACATAAAATATAATTGTTATAGAGGCCTTCTCAAGATTGTCTTGAAAACCTACCTGTATACATTGTGGAAATGGTATACCTTAGGATTAGATAGCTACATCTCTTAAACCACTTTTAATATTATGCATTGTTTCTCATATGGTAGTATTAACTATTAAGGCCTCTGGTGGACTTACATGTGTGAAAGTTGGTTGGAAATTGTTTTATTTGCATTTATAACCTTGTGAAAGGGAGAGCAAGATAGGTCCTTTAATTAAAGCACCTTTACAGGTTGCCCTACTTTACACTTAAGACAGCCTCAATAATATTATACTGCACAGTACAATAAAAGAATCAATCAAACATGCTGGTATACAATGCAGCACATAACATTACAAGATAAGCACACTGGTAATTGAATATACATGTCGTAGAGTAGAGTACATGTACATGTATGTCATAGAGGAATTTCTTTTCTGAGATTCCATCTAACATCTTAAAGTACAAGACATGTATAGAATCTAAAAATCCCATTGAGAGTACATGTATGTCAGAGAAGTACTTAGCAACTGCTTTGAACAGAGTCTGGCAGACGCATTCTTTTACCTGTAGTCGTAAACTCGATTTTGCTTTAATGCCCAAATTCCATTACTAGTATGCCTTTTGTGCCCTAAGTCTCTAGGGTACAAGCGATGATGTGATTTTTCACATTAATCTACTGTAGGCATATTGCATCTAGGTCTGTGGTAATTCAGACTTCATCAATAGAAGCCTTCCCGTGGGAAAGCAATTGCCTGGTTATCACATACTGTAAATCATTAAATGCTTGAAGTATCTTTGAATTAATGGTAAAGTGGTGAATTTTCCACTGCAATTGCAAACTCACATAAAAAAGCTATAATAGTATTCAGCACCACTCGCATATGTATATAGCATAACAAAATTTACTTGTCTACTGAACCACCCTTAAGGGAAAATGCCTGTTTCGTACGGAGCACAGTTGATAATTACAAGTCTTGATGTATTGGATTGAAACACCTGATGTTTAGTTGAAGCAGCTCTTATAATTGCAGAAGACAGACTGCTCTTAATACGAAATAGTATGAACATGTGAGCATTCAGTAGTTTAACAATCGTAGAACTGGTTACAAGCTTAAGCCACTCCAAATTGTAGTAGCTTACATTCAGTCTTTGAGTTTGAAAGAAGAGACATGCTCTGTTATCAAGTTCTACCAGATACACATTGTACATTTGAGTGCCACTATGATACAGCAAAAGCTCTCTGTAGGTACATGTCCAAAATGCTGAATCATGTGACAGCCATTTCAATGGATATTTTCTTATCTCATACAGGTTATCTACAGAAAAGAAAGATCTAGTAAAGGTAAGTTTTGAGATTATTGTTAGAGTACCGTATTGAAGAATGACATTTTCAACAACAATAGTTAACTCGTGCACACAATTTAATATTCTAGTTAACCTGACATGCAGACATATGGGAAAACATGGATTTGATATTTGTTTCTGCATTTTCCAGAATGTTTTGTTCCCTCAAGCCAAGGAGTTCCTACAAAACACTCTATATGTGAGGGGGACAGGTGTGCCTATTTTGTTAGATCGGTAAGTATGAATACTATGATATAATTACAGTTGAAATAAAGCAGAACAGATAACTAAAAGACCAGAGGTCTTGGGTTTCATTTCCCTTATATGCTCCCTTATATTCTCCAAAGTTGTGCTTTTGGGAAAGGCGCTTGATATGAGTTTCCACAATGTATTCCTGTAAAAATGAATATCAAGCCTGGAGACCCTTGGATAGGATGTTAAATGCAGGTCTTGTGTTTTAGGAGAGCCACACATCAAGCGGGTAAAAGAGCCCCCCACACGTATTGAAAGGAGTAGGTCTAGGGTTCCTTCCCATTACAAGTGGAACAAATAAATCAGTGTGGATATGCAGCTTGTACTATTCAGTACAATTTACAAACCTGTCTGTGCATGTGTCTGTTTGTCTGTCTGTGTGTGCTTGTGTGTCTGTCTGTGTGTGTCTTTTATGCCTGTGTTTCCATTGTCCAATCTTTGTATATGTGCTGCCAGAGGGAGCCTATTTCTATGGATTGAAGTTTGCTATGTCTCTGAATGCTCTGCATGTTTCCTCTCTGTAGGCAGTGCCAGACAGGCCATGCAGTGATCCTGGAGAATGATCCCCACCTGTGCTGTGAGACGGCCTGTAATGCCACCACCAGGTGTGGGGAGGTACAGGTGCCTGAGGAACATCTCAGACAGGTATGACAAAGTCACCCTAGTTTTATCCTCCAGTACATGTGTACTTAGTCTTCTATATAAGGCCTAGGAAAAAAAATGTTGTTTTTCCTGACCGACCCAAGAAAATCCTGCCAACCCTAGCCTTTTTTTTGAGGTTGGCCGAAAACTTTAAGTAAACTGCTTGTCCTATGTAATGAAGCATAAATCTATCCATAGATTTGTAACCATTATGCACAAAGTTTGATATTGCCTACAGCAGTACAATGGAAACACTGACAAGCATGAGAACACTAAGTCTTATATTTTCTGAAAATATAAGTGTTCTCATCATGCTTGTCAGTGTTTCCATTTCTGTACAGTAGGTGACTACAGTGCTAACGGGAACTCAAAACCTTTGCAAACTTTAAATCTACGCAAACTTAAATGCGCAAACTTAAATTCAATAGTTGTTACCATGTGTGATACCCTGTCTGATTGTTGAGATTTTAAGATCATCTTTGACACAACATGTTTTTTAACCCCACAGTGTCGAATCTGGACGCAACAGACCGGCTGTAACCTGGTGGGGAACCCTTCTGGACCAGGCGTGGCCAGCGCTGACTTCATCCTGTATGTGTCAGCCAAGCAGACGGACCGCTGTGGGGTGGACGACACTGTCGCTTATGCTGCTTATTGTCAACTGGAAGCTGCTCTAGACAGGTAACACAGTCAAATTGGGCGTTGGAATTGTTGTCACAGTTTTGTGATCAAAGACAACAATTTTCTGAGGTTCTGGCGCATTTGGCATTGAAACATGTATTCCCGGATGGATATGACATAGATAAAAGACAACACGGTGTATTCCATATGACCTGAGCTTCCAACCAAAGTGGGGGTTGGATTGCCCTCCAGTGGGTCAGGTCTACCCACTGCCCTTTGGCCGTTAGGCGATCTAACCTGTGGTCAGGTTCTGTATCATTCTGTATCTATGTAGCCGGTATAACCGCCCTTCAATGCCATGTAAATACATGTGCATTGATTCATGTTTCTGTAGGCCAGTTGCAGGCTACGCCAATCTGTGCCCAAATGTCATCTCCACCAAGCCTCACGAGTTCGCCAGCCTGCTCTCCACTGTCAAGCATGAAATGATCCATGCCTTGGTGAGAAACTTAGAAAATAATATATTCAGTGCTGTTGACCACTACATCAGTAGCAAGACCACTGTTATGACTTCAAATGGTAGCATGTGTTACTGATTTAGACTATGATACAAAAATGTAGGTGCAGAACAACCAAGCTCATGGCACATGGCCAATCAGGATAATTGCTATGGTAAATGATGGCCAATCAGCAATATGGATGTGGTGATTGATGGCCAATCAGCACCAAGGAGAAGATAATGTAGCTAATGGCCAATAAGCAGCAAGCCCAATGGTCACTGATAGCCAATCAGCAAAAGGGCTGTGGTGACTGATAGCCAGTCAGCAGCAAAGACTTGATACACGTAGCTAATGGCCAATCAGCAACAAGGCTATGGTTACTGATAGGCTGTGATAGCCAATCAGCAGTAGGGCTGTGGTGACTGATGGCCAATCAGCACCAAGGACATGATAAATGTAGTTATTAGTACTTGTGACAAATGGCCATTCAGCAATAGGGCAGAGATAACTGATGGCCAATCAGCACCAAGGACATGAAACAGGCAGTTGACAACCAATCATCAGCAAAGCTGCTATAATTGATAACCAATCAATACTAAGACTGTTTAGCATGTGACTGACAGCTAATTAGGAACAGGGCTCAGGTGAGGCAGCCATAAATGTTAGACATCCAGGTAATAAGATACACAGTACAAAATTACTCAAGCAGTTTGAAACAGACGTTTCAGACAGCTGTCAATGACAAAAGATAGTGGATGCTATCTGAAACATATGACCATTTACAAAATGTAATCCAGTTGCTTTTAACAAGTACTGTGCCTTCTTAACGTGCTTGAGGTATGTCCTAAATGGATGACATCTCAACCCAAGCCTAACTACTTCCTCTATGGTTTTTCAGGGCTTTTCCTCTGGCCTGTTTGCGTTTTACCGAGATGAGAATGGAGACCCTCTGACAGACAGAAATGCTAATGGCAAGCCTGCGTTCAACGACCAGTAAGTTGCAATTAAACAGTCACCAATTTCAACCAAGAAAGTACTGACAATGCTAATGGTTACGTGTACTATATTGATTTCATAGTAATGAAGTATATTCATGCCCAATAATTGGGCTCGATACATTAGGTTAGATAAGGATAGTAAACAGAAAATTTATGCCATATTCTATCTATGGCTACAGAGTCTCTTTCCCTTTTCTACTGTAAATGACAATGTACTTCTATGTCAGTATAAAAAAATCATATCTTTCATTTGGAGGAGTCCATTTGTATCTACTAACTTCAATTTGCAGTGTAACAAAAATATGCCTAACTCATAGTGTATAAATCTATTCATATTAATATATATACTGCAAAATGTCTTTTGTGGTGGTGATTGATATGTTTTGCCTATAGACTTGGAGTTTACCAGTGGAGTGATCGTGTGATCCAGGAGGTGACGTATCCCGAGTGGCACATACGTGGTGGTCGCATCATTCCGCATACAGTTAACGTCATCATCACGCCTAAAGTCGTGGTAAGGGAAGGCCTTCTCTTCTGTTTTAATGCTGTTGACTTAGCCTAATGTGGTGTTTGAAATGTGTGCTGCAGTGACATCTACTGACTTATATATGAACTGCAGGCCTTAGGTTGCTGCACCGCTGACCGCATTACTCAGGACAAATAAAAGTACATGTTCAACATGTTCTTGAATGCCAAAACTTTCCGACCCAATCCTGTCAGAAATACACGAGCTTTCATCTCAAATCATTTTTGTATCAGGTGGGGGCGCTAAAAGGGAATTTATGACTGACACAAACACAGGCTTCTGGGGCTTTTGATATTTCAGAAGGGATTCTTTGAGAGTGCCCACTCAGAGTAGTACAGGCATGAGACCTTCTATGAATCCCTGTACTTAACAAAAAATTGCCATGTGCATTTCCATGTACCTATAAACTAATGGATGGACAAATGAATCTATTTTACTTTTCAGGAAGAGATAAGGAACCACTTTAACTGTTCAGACCTTCAAGGAGCTGAAATCGAGAACCAGGGGGGTGCCGGTACAGAATGGAATCACTGGGAAAAGCGTTTACTGGAGGTAAAGAGATGGTCCACAATCACTAAATATCTATACTGTAAAAAAGCTAACATAACGTCACATTTACTATGTCTCTATCATGTTTAAAAGAAATCATTTCTACAGCCCTTACATGTATAAAGCAGCTGTGTTTCTTCCTAATAGATGCATTTTACATGTGTTGAAAGTCTGTTCAAGGCTATCTTTCCCTCCTGTATTACAGAGTGAAGCCATGACAGGATCCCACACCCAAAACAGGGCCTTCTCCAGGCTAACTCTGGCACTTATGGAGGACACAGGGTATGTAATTGCGCCACCTACTGATTCTTAGCAAAACTGCATGTCAGCAATGAGTCTAATAGAAAAACACATTTGGTTCACAGTCAAATCGAGTGTGTTGCTCAAAGGAGCTTGATTGCTCTTGACAAATGGGAACTGGTTGGCCAAAGAACATTACATTTGTGCAGTTTTCATCTTACTTCCCAGGACACATACATCTTATTAAGATGCCTCCAGTTTGCAAATTCCTTATTGTAATGGAAGTAAATTTCTATAAACCATGGCTTAATCATGAGAGCTGTGTTTGATTAACAAAATGTCTTCTTTGGGTTGGTTATCTGTTCCTAGAATAGCCATTAAAAGCTGCTTTCAGTTCTTTGATGTCATTATTCCCACTGGTTCAATTTGTACTTTGCACAACATTGATAAATGTGCTTCACTGATTTTTCCTTGTGTATGGAGCTATTGTCATCAATTTTGCTTGCTGATGAGTATACCCCACGGGGACTGCAAAAAAGTGGTATCTGGTTGAATAGCATAGGGTCTTAACTATGTAAAATTGCATTGGACTGTTTTAGATACAAAAAAATCAACAGTTCTATCCATTCGGCAAGCCGAAATGGATAAATTTTTAATGATTAAGGCTTTTTTGAAACCTCCTTCAGGGCTCGAAATTCATTTTGGGGATTAGGTGCACTGGTGCACCCAGCTTAAAAAATTGGGTGCACCAAAAAATGTTTGGGTGCACCACTTAAATTTAAGTCATAACCTAATAATAAAACTTAGTTACAAGCTATCAAATTCCATATCAAGTACCATGAAAGGCATTTTTATCATCTTAGATCTCATCATGTCAAAAATCTGATGTGACTAGTATACTTTGATATCTTTACATATATAAATGTAAGAAAATATTTGGGTGCACCCTGTGCAACCACAGAAAATAATTGGGTGCACAGCTCCAATTTTTGGTGCACCTGGCTGCACATGCACCCAGTATTTCGAGCCCTGTCCTTGTTTGGTGGATCTGAAACAGTTTCTCGTTATCTGGATTTGCAAATTGTCATCATGAACTCATAAGCAGTGTTAATTCGGATTACATCTGGGCACCTGCATTCATCGGCATCATGGGAAAAAGTAGAGCTTTAAACCTGTCAGTCGGGTATTTCGGCAGTGTTTTTAAGGAAGAGTAGAATTCATTTTTATTATCAAGCTGCTTCCTGGTTGGCTGGGAAACCAACAGTCCTGATACAGGAGGGGGAATGTGTCAGGAGATCCAGAGGAAACGTAGCCTCGGTACCATTCGATCTCCTTACACTCGCTTCCCTAAAGAGCCCTGGTAGAAATCGGATGGTACCCAGGCTAGAGGAAACGTAATACCCGGGTAGCATATATCGGGAGCAGAATGTTTTCGGAGGCATTTTCAAGGCCATGAAGGAACGCGGCTTCAGCAAGACATGGTTCAGTTCCAATCGAAGACCAATTATCTGACGCAGACGTACAAGACTGTGCAGAATCACAACAACCATAGCGGGAAATTACAAAACGGTTTGCCCGTGGGTGCAAGTTGTCATCGAGAACACAAAATGCAAACGATTTGCTGTCGGATTTTCAGCCCAAACAGATAGAACTGTTTGATTTTTGCATCATGAACTTAATAGGGTGACTGGAGATGGTTTCTTTTACTACGTAGTTGGATGGTCAGGTTTGAGTGTACTTATGAAAAATTTCAAATTGTTTCATTGTTGAACAGATGGTACAGAGCTAACTACGACATGGCAGAGCCCCTACTTTGGGGGAAGAACCTGGGTTGTGATTTTGCAAAGAAGAGCTGCAAATACTGGATTGACTCGCAGACACAAAAGTATGTTAATGTTAAGTTTATGGAAACTGTTATGATCATGTTGGCATTATGTTGGTGTTTCTGTTAATTTTCAGAAAATCATAATTGCAATGTACACAGTCTGTTTGTTGTTTAGTTTCCATGATATTGTTAGTATTTCTGTTAATTTTAAGAATTCATATTAATAATTATTGCAATGTACATACTATAGTCTGTTCGTTATTTAAGCTCCATGATCATGTTGGTATTTCTGTATTTAAAGAATTTATGATTATAGCTATTGCAACGTACATAGTCTGTCCATTGTTTACAATTTCTTGCTATGTTCTATAGTTCATAATTCCATAATTCACGGAGCCACTGACAGACAAGTTTATCATTATAGTCAGTATACAATACAGTGTAAAGTCATACTGTATGCATTATTAATTACACTTACAACTGCTAATCATATCAAAATAAACTCTTGTACTTTTTCTTTCATATGTACATGCAAGTACTCTCTCAGTGCTTCACAGTTTTCTAATCTCCAACTAACTTGCTTGAATGTTGTGTTCCAGAGGGGAGTTGGTTGCCCCATACTGTAACACAGTCCAACAGAACCCCCTCCAGCTGAGGTGCAGTATAGACAGGGTGTCGGTCGCTCTGTGCAACCTGCAGAACTACAACAGAGTCATTCCTGAGGACTACCAGGTCTGTTGGAAAAACACCTGAAATTTACAGTAAAAATAAAAATAAATGTGATTTGTAGAGTTGAAATAATAGAGTAGATGCCATTGAACCACACAAACTGATGTCGTTGTAGGAGGGGATTTTACTCTCAAATTGTAAATAATTGTCATCACGCTCTTCCATAAACAAAGAACATGTTAGAAAAAGTGTTCGCCAAACCAGGAAGACATGATACAGTTTCAAGTTCAACAGAGAAAAACAGTTCAGGATATTTTAGATAACAGTTTGCAATTTTCTGGAGACTTTATAGATATTGATTGATGTTGATGAATGTTCATTTTTATAATAATGATTGTATGCCATCTGTGTATAACAACATATATAATGTATACAACTACAATGACAGCAACATTAAAGTTTGCTTGTGTCCTGTAGTACTTTGACAGCATACCCGGTCAAGACAGTGCAGCTCTACAAAACTTTGGAGGCGGGGTGGCCTTGGCAGATTATTGTCCTTTCAACCAGGTAAGAAAATATGATGTTTACTTGTGTTTGAAAAGTCAAGTACAATGTGGTATCTCCCAATCACTCAGGAATTTTCTGTTTGTTGTAATACCAAGTCCATGATTCATATCCTGTATGGTTTAGAAGAATTATTATTCTTTTTTGTTACTCAGTCATTTTATGTATTGTATTTGTAATTATGAAGACTGAGGGTATATCAAACTGTATTGCAAGAATCGCTGGAATTGTGTAGTTTATGATAGATGTCTGTAAGGAGAGATCAGACCTGTTCCAAGCAATATGCCCATGATGATGATTGTATTAGGTTAAACCTACAAATGTACAGGTGAAATAGACCTTTTTAGAAAACTTGTTTTGTCTTAAATTACAATTGGCAACAGGTCACCAGGTTTTTAAAATGATACTTCAAAAGGTTGTTTCTTCAACATTGTTTCAAAGTTTTCTTTCTCAACAGAGATATCTTATGCATTGAGTACCTTGGGCCAGTACATGTTCATATAAATGACAGTACAATGGTAAACTTTATTTCAACTCAAAACAGGTATACACAGATTAAATTTTCAACCACCTCTGTCACTTTCTTCAGAATCGTGACAGTTACAGACAAGCCATTGAAAATTTGATCCATGTACATCTTTGTGTTGGAACAAAATTTAGCATTGTACTATGATTACTACTAACAGTGAGGTTCTATAATTTTATTCATATATTTGTGTATTAAATGGACCCATATCTCTGTATATCTGTAGGAGTTCAACTGGCAGTCAGACGGAGTGTTCTCCCGAGCGTCCAACTGTGACACAGCAGAGAACGCCCCCTCAGACAGGGATAACTATGCCCTGGAGTACTACGGCCATATGTTCATATATATATATATTGTTTATAAAAAGAAACCAATTTCTGCATATTGTAGGAGTTCAACTGGCAGTCAGACGGAGTGTTCTCCCGAGCGTCCAACTGTGACACAGCAGAGAACGCCCCCTCAGACAGAGACAATTATGCGCTGGAGTACTACGGCCAGGACTCCAAGTGTGTGGAGCAGGGCAGGGCCTGGATGAAGGAGGACTGTAGGCAGAGGGCACCGGCTGTGGACTGGGGCAGCGGCTGCTACAAGGTGTCTGTTCATTCTGTTTATAAGAACATCACTAATATTCATTCTCAAGATAACAGGCACTCGAGCAACTGTTTAGATTTCAGGAACAGTCTACTAGACTAATGTTTTATGCAGCGTGCACTACCTTAGTTTGTGACATTTCCTATCTGGAACTGTCATCTTAGTATCTTGTCCCCTGAATATATAACCTTCATCAACGTATTTATTGTTGTTTAAGATTTGTGATACTTTCTTGTACTTTAGATTGTAACAGTTTCTATCTCTAACATATTTAGAAGCAAAAGAATACATGAAGGTATGCAAAAATGTTCAGTATGTAATAAATCATGTTGTGTGCTGTTGAAACAAAAACTGGACACTACTTAAACCATTTTCTCATGATTAAGGAAACAATTGATTCACTGATACTGTAATGTTACATTGTTTGTGATCATTTTGGAAATAAGTGTTGTCTTTATTTGGTGTTCTTCTGCAGTACCGCTGTACCAACCAGGGGCTGATTGTGGATGTGGCAGGAAAGGAATATCGCTGTTACAGAAAAGGACAAGAGGTGAGAAAAGTTCTGTCAGTGTGTTATTTTTGTGTGAGCCTCTGTACAGATGTATTACTTAACTGCAGCTTGAAGTAGTAGCCTGACTAAAATTGCAGTCCTACTGGCCGTCCCTATACAGTTCCCATCAGGTCACTAACCCCAGCCAGGGAGAGATTGACGTGTGTGTAAACACAGGCTACTTGAAGTACATGTAGCAATCAGCATGTAGATATTGTTACCTTGGAGTCCGTAACAATGGATGTGTTGCTTTTGGTCTGCGTGTTTGTCCGTAACAATGGATGTATTGCTTTTGGTCTGTGTGTTTGTTTGCTTTTCTTGGTGTGTCTTCAGTTCCTGCTGGCCCAGATCTAAGTTTGTTCCCAGCTGAGTTGTAACTCAAATCCTGGCATTCTATGATATTCAAAGGCTTGACCCAAGTCCCAAGTTGAGGCTGCTTGCTTGGTCTGGGTTGGAAGTCCAGGAAAATGCATTAGACAGTATTCTAAGGAAGAGATTCACAATAATGAATAAAACAAGAATTTCACAAAAACTCCTGAAAGGTATTGCTGAGGTATTACCATTTCCTGATGGTGTCGCCACTACCCCCCCTATTTATGTTTGTGCTATCTGTAAGTAGACAGGAAATGTTCTTTTCTTCAGAACTTGTGGAGAAGAGAACAAGATTTCTTGTTATGATATTGCAGGGAAGTACTGTCAGTTTCATGTACATTTGTACACCAACTTGAGAACCATTTGAAAAGCTTTTAGGAAACGTGGAGTATTTTTCTCCCAATCATAGAAAGAGTGTGTGTTCCACCAAGGACACTATACAACGTCCTTGGTTCCTCACGTAGGAGAGAAAGTGCAGTTTCTGAAGGGGGAATCTCACTTGATCATGATTGCACCAACGATTATAATGAATAAACAAGAATTTCACAAAAACGTCAGAAAGGTGCCTGTGTGAAAATTTGCCCGTCCCGGACTAGTCCGAACCGGCATGAACCGTCAGTTCGAACCATGCAATAGTCCGGGGGTCGGACGGGTCGGTCGGACGGGACGGACGCTCGACAGTTCGCGGAACGGTTCGGACGGCCATAAAGGGTCCAGATTGGCCGCTTGGACTAGCCCGGACTACGTCCCGGACTGGTCCCGGACGGCATGGTTCGAACGCTTTCGGGCGGCGGCCTGGAGCGGGCCGTTCGAACGGTTCGAGCCGGTACAGCTCCGCCCGGGCCGGACGGCCGAACGGGCGGTTCCCATAGCAACAAAGCGATCCGAACCGTCTGGGGGCGTGCAGAGCACCGCGGGGCGCCGGCTCGGACGTCTGCGGACGTCTGCGAACCACCAATTTAGATGGCAACTGTACCTCCAAAACACCCGTGAAATGCGTACAATCGTGCTGTTGTGAGGTGGAAATCGCTGCCCAAACAGTTCGGACGGTCTGAACCGCCGGAATGCCGTCACAAAATAGAAAGAATTTGAATGCAATTCATCCCTCTGCCGCCAGCGCTCCTATAGACAAAATATTAATGACGGCTTGAAGTTACAGAATGACACCAGCCGCAAGACAATCAATGTAAATCACATGTGCCCTCACTTTGACGTTATGTGCGTGCGGAGTCCCAGGAAACATTTGATTGCCCGCACAAACCATGTACAAAGCGTAAGTAATGGATTTCTGATCATGATGTCTTTCCGACTGAAGCGTGGTTACCAAACATGTGGCGGAGACACTATCACTAATATATGATATACATTCAAGTCCATAATCTAGAAGATTCATTTATAACATCATTGAATGCCCTAATATATTCATGCCAACGCTAGGCACGTTACGCACCCAGCGGCGGCGAGGGTTCAGTGACCCCATCTCAAACGTAAACAAGAAGACGATCCTATGAAGAAGCCAAACATTTTGTTGGTGTGTGTTGAACTTTATTGTATTTTGTTGAAAGAAAGTTGTATATAAATATTGAATGGTAATATATGTTAATCTAGTGCCACAAAATATTATTCTACGTGTCTAAAATAAGACTAGTTTTGATATAGGTGCTGGCCCCCATACGTGAATTGAACTCTCCCACACTTGATTGAAGCCTCCCGGTCCTTTGGGACAGCCGCCCGACAAGTGCGCACATGTCTATAACTCGTTGTTTGTTGTTTATTTTACGTTCCATGTGTTAATTTTTGGCACAGTTTGCACATACATTGACAGGAATACCACTAAGAATGATGTCGTCATTATACCCATTTCCTTTGTGTTTCTTGCCTTTTTTTCACGAGCAAGTTATTCAAAGACGGAAAAATACGATCCAGATATCAATTTGCGAGCCAGTGGCTAGGCCACACCCACACAGCGCGAAACTTTAGGTATAGAGGCGTGCCGCTGTCCATCATCGCGTGGCGACCGACAAAATAATTAGCAACCATATATCCGCTAGCTGGGTGTCATGCTGTCCGTATTATAAAACGTCTGCACAATTATTATTGGAATCTTTCGGCAGTAAATTTACTTTGCGCACTTGTAAGCGACTTTTGACAAGACTGGCCGGTGTTCCCGTAAAGCTTTCCTTCTGTCCTAATCCCAGCAAAACTGGTCTCCGGGGACAGCCGCCTACCAGACCGATTCGTAGGGCAGGAATCAAAATGTCACACTACAACGGGTCTCCAATTTCTGGAAGGGTGGCAAAATCACCAATTGCAACGTCCGGCCGCACCTTTAGCTTCGGCCGTATCCCTTGCATGCC